>NC_079165.1:10390531-10690531 GCF_947568905.1 Ostrea edulis
CAAGTTTGTTCAAATGAAGGGCCACGCCCCTTTCCAAGGGGAGATAATAGCGAAACGGTGAAAATACATTGACGACTTTTAAAAATCTTCTTCTCCAGAACCACTAGGACAATCTCAACCAAACTTGGCACAAAACATCCTTGGGTGAAGGGAATTTAAGTTTGTTCAAATGAAGGGCCATTCCCCCTTCAAAGGGGAGATAATCTCAAAATTGCAAAAATGTGGTGGGGTCATTTAAAAATCTTCTTCTCAAGAACCACTAGGACAATCTCAACCAAACTTGGCACAAAACATCCTTGGGTGAAGGGAATTTAAGTTTGTTCAAATGAAGGGCCATTCCCCCTTCAAAGGGGAGATAATCTCAAAATTGCAAAAATGTGGTGGGGTCATTTAAAAATCTTCTTCTCAAGAACCACTGGGCCAGAAGAGCTGAAGTTTACAAAAAAGCTTCCTGACATAGTGCAGATTCAAGTTTGTTAAAACCATGACACCCGGGGGTAGGTTGGGGCAACTATAGGGGATCAAAGTTTACATGCGAATATATAGGTAAAATATTTGAAAATCTTCTCAAGAACCACTGTGCCAGGAAAGTACAAATTTATATGAAAGTTTCCTGACATAGTGCAGATTCAAGTTTGTTAAAATCATGGCCCCTGGGGGTAGGATAGGGCCACAATAGGGGATCAAAGTTTTACATAAAATATATAGGGAAATCTTTTAAAAATCTTCTTCTCAAGAACCACTGCACCAGGAAAGTACAAATTTACATGACAGCTTCCTGACATAGTGCAGATTCAAGTTTGTTAAAATTATGCCCCCCCGGGGGAAGGGTGGGGCCACAATAGGGATCAAAGTTTTACATGCAAATATATTAGGAAAATCTTTAGGTATGGGCCAAAGTGACTCATGTGAGTGATGTGGCGCATGGGCCTCTTGTTATTGGTTAAGCATTACGATTATAAAGATGTTTAGTTTGATAATTTCCATATACAGGTATTAATAAAAAAAATTCTGTATAGCCCTGTCTCTTTTTTTTTTTTAAATGGAAAAGTAGAGAAAACAAGTTTTGGAGGATTATGATGGGAAAGTGAACTGAGGACACAGATCCAAAATGTCCTGAAAGTATAAATTCCACCTTTAGTGTTAAGGAGTGTGGCAGAGGATTTCTCAGTCATCCACCTTCAATTGGCAAAGAAGTGATTAAAAGCATATGTTTATTTATTTATTTCAGAAAGCAAAAAGGAGAACACAGGCATTAGAAGAATTGCAGAGAAGAGGTTGGCAGACCGAGCAAAGAAGAACCCAAATCAAAAAAGTATTAAAAGTTGATTTTACTTCAAGTGATGAGGAGTGCGATGATGGGTTCATCACACATCCTCCATCTTGGCAGAGCGACATCTTTGCGAAGGTGAAATCAAAACTTGATAGAGTATTTCTAGAGATATGCTCCACAAAGAGTAGGAGGTTAATGCAGAAGCGAACTATAGGGTCTTCTCATGCCAAATCCGTACCCAACTACCCAGAAGAGTGCTCATGGATCGTTAATAAAGACTAAAATGTAAAGAAATTTCATTGTCATAAGTAGTCATGTTTAGTATTCACATTCAAACTAAATTCTTTATAAAAACTACATTATAAAAAAAAACTGTTTTGATTAAGGCAAAAAAATAAAAAATAATAGTTTCTCAGGCCAAAAATTTCAAATTTTGATGAGGCAGGCAGGTATTTTTTTTTTTATACTTGGCTGTAGAATGAGTTATCTTTTCTTTTTAATGTTGATTGTAGAATGAGTTACTTTTTCTTTCTCATATATAGAATAAGCAATGGAATATGGGATTTTTATTTTTATAAAAAAAAAGAATAGCTTCACACATTACTTACTATTAAATGTATTCTATTATTCTTAAACATTTGCACATAAATGAGTTTGCATTCAATAATTATTTAAACAAAAGATACTTACATAATCTTGTTAAAACCTTTTAGAAGGTTTACATAAATATCTATAACAAAAGAGTTACCTCATTTACATAAATAAACAAATATAAATTGAAGAAAAAAAAATTCAATGCGGTACCTTTTCAATGGATGTGACAGGGCTTGAGAAACTATTGATTAAAATTTTTTTTGGCCTAAAACACTCACTTTTACTTCATCCTTTTATTAGATCACCTGAAATGAAAGCTCAAGTGAGATTTTCTGATCACCTATTGTCTGTTGTCTGTCTGTCTATAGACTCACAGTTTCCACTTCTTCTCAAGAACTACTGGACCAATTCGTAGGTTAAAGAAATCCAATGGGCTCCAGAACCACTAGGCCATACACCTCTACAAGGGGAAATAATAACTGAATGATGAATTTTTGGTGGTTACCTTTGAATTTTTTTTTCTGAACCAAGGTACTAATATAATTGATCAATTGCTCAAACTTGTTTATTGCTCAGGTGACCGACGTGGCCCATGGACCTTTTGACACGTTTCCCAAATGTATTCCTATAGTTCGTTTCTGCATTATATAAATAAATATATAATTGTATATGTTTTTAAAATTTACGTTTTTTTTTTGTTTTTTTTTTTTGATCTGTCAGGGAAAAGAAGCATTTAGTAATATCTTTGGCCAAGTTTGTTTGAACCATTTTTTGATATGCTTAATTAATTCAAAACTTTCACACATGGATGATTATAGAATTGAAAGGGAATTTTTTTTTACCCTATGTCTGCATATTAGATACATGTAGAAAATTACAAAATAATACTGCTTTTAAAATAAATGGTTTAGCTCATCTTTTCTCTGCTTCACATAGAGTAGATTAAGGAAGTGTATATATTTTACTACTACATGTATGTACTATGAATATGTTTATAAAAGTGAGAAGGTAATTTTGTTATATAGTTTATGTTAAATTTTTTATTGTAAATATATGATACTGTTCGAAATAAAGAGGTAATAGTATTTATTAAGAAATGTTAACTGAGACACTCTTCATATGTAAAACAGTGTCAGTATCAGATGGCAGCATGCTCTGAAACATTTCTGTATTTATGTACAAGCAGAATATAAGTCTTAAAAACTCAGGAATGTGTGTGTGTGTGTGTCACTTTTATATCCTATTTTTTCTGCATTTTAAATGGTTGTGAATTGTGAAAACAGTTTTGCTTTGAATAAAATATCTATATTTACATGTTCACGCAATGTTCAGGTTTTCATTGCAGAATTTTACACTTTATGAAAAAGTATGATTGGAAACATTTTAATTTATGGAGTGAGTATGGAATAAGCCAGGAATTTTAATTTGATTGTCAATCAATATGCATTATTTGCACTTGTATTTATTGATTCTAATTTATAAACCATTAGATTGTTTTGATTGATTTTGCACCAATACATGAGTAAATTATGATCTAGATATATTTAATGTTAAAATGTAAAACTAATGTGGAGATGTGTTTTATAAAATATGACTGTGTATCGAAGTAAAAAAATAAAGCACCTTTAAAGTATAAACAGTGACATTTTGTTCTTCAGAGAGTTTAATATTGAAAAGGGAACCTGTTGGTGCAAATGTTGCAAGCAAAAGCAACAAAAAGTGGGTATTTTAGAGGAGGAAAAAGGTTAACTTTTGACACTGGAAAAGGTACAACAAAGATGAAATTTATGATATTAAAGATACAAAAAGTCCACCTTTCACTACATGTACATGTATATAAAAGTCACAGAAAGATAATCTTTTTTGTATTGAAAAGATGAAGAAAGGTGACATATCATAAAATTTGAAAGGTGTAAAAGTGGGCCATTTGGATACCTTTTTTGCTTCCAAAAGCCGTACAAAAGTTGAACTTTTATGCCTTTCCAAAAAATACAAAAGGTGCACAAAAGATATAGAAAGGTCTTCAAAAGGTGGACTTTTTACATCTTTAAGAGTACACAAAAGGTAATTTTTCGTGCAGTGTAAGGTCTTCCGTCTGGAACGGAAGACCTTAATAAGAAACAGAGTAAAAACAATATGTTCCCAAACTTTGTTTGAGGAACATAATAAAAACCAGCCGTCATATGCAATTTATTTTTTAAATCTTTGTTTATCTATATCACGATGTTGTGATTTACACCAGGGGTCCAAACCTTCTTCATTTTTCAAACAGCTCTGCCTGGAGGTAGTTTCAGAAAATCAAAAATACATCATAACCAGATATCATACGCAATTTATTTTTTAAAACATCTTTTTTTTTACCTATATGATGATAAACTTTAGATAGCATGTAAATTTTATTCTAAATCAATGCAATAGATAATGCTTATGCAAAATGAAACTTTCTTAATACATGAGGCATTTGGTATTAAACATGTTTCCATCCAGTCTATTTACAAATATACTATGTTTGAATCAAAATATTATTTATATTTCTATAACCGATTTCTCATCATTCATCCTTCACCAGTTCACCTCAAATGAAAGTTTATCATTTACGAGAGAAATACATATAAGAGAAATATCACATCAAAGCATAACAATGCAATGTTAAACTATTTCCATCATTGTATAAATGTCGATCAGAAAGACTTTTATCAATGTTTTCTGGAGAATATTGTTAGGGGTAAGCATGGCTGAATGAATTGTGCATGTACGTACCCAAATTACACAATCCACATATTCATGGTGAGTTTTATACAGTACGTTTTGCCCCCCCCCCCCTCCTCAAAATGAGTGAAATGTAGTTGCAAATTCAAGCCTAAGGCATATTCCACAGTTAAAATTTTCATTTCAAGTGATGATCAATTTAGCATTTTGCCCCACTATTGTCTGTGGATAAACTACAATGAAAAACAATCCAACATAATTCCCTACATTCAAAGTCTGTGTTATAAGTGAATAATTTATCCATTTATAGTGACATGTACCTTTTCAGACATTATGCAAACAGTCAGTTAAAAATTTAAAACAATACACGGCGGTCAAATAACGGTTCTTCAACAGAGTATGATTTTGAAGTCTTACAGATCAAAACCCCTAGCTATCAGACACTGAAGCTTAATGGTTATTTTTAATTATTAAGAGCCACATGAATTTGTGTCCATTTTATTTATGATTAATCGTAATAAAATATGTCTGAAACGGTTATGGTAATTATATTTTCCTAATGGTACAAATAACCACAATTGTAGTTCATTTAGGAGTAGGGAATCTTTGAAAACCGTGGGAGGTGTTTCATCATGGATGACGTTTATTGTACTGACACACAATTCTTCATAACCATCTGGTGTTCCTTATCTGTCCAGAACATCTACACTGGTCTTGTTATAGTACTTTACTTACCCGCTGACATAGCATCACATCTTATTTTGAATTTGAGAAGAAGAAAAAAGCACAATTCCCTTCTTTCAAGTTTTGTAATTTAAGTAATTTATATATCTATAGTGACGTGTAACTTTTTGGACATCTTCTAAACAGACAGATTAAAACTAATTAAATTACCAGGCCCACCAGGCCTCTATACCACTTTGAACACAGAACTTAATACAATACATAAATCAGTATACATGTACTATATAGATCAAAACGTCAACATGTCCCCATTAATATCTTAACGTCTAAAGTCCACAAATGCCAGCATATTCCTATTAATATCTGAACGTATAATGTCCACAAGTGGCAAAGACTTGTGAAGTTAACAAACTATTTAGACATACTAAATGAAGTTTCCTTATGGGAATTAGTGATAGATTACAATTGTGTAGCACTGAAAGCATGTCCCACACATAAACCTTTGATATCTTAATATACATATTTCCTCACATTAAAAGCCCATCACTATGTCTTTGATCAGGCAATATTAGACAGAGGCCTAACGTTTATATGGATATTTTATCACAATACAAGATAGAACATTTCATTGAATTCTGCAACAAGCTGCAATTTTTAATGACAATAATGAATTTGAATATTTGAAATGTATGTTTTAGATTATCTTTATTGCTCATTCATTAAGCAATCCTCTTGCACGTACAACTGTTTCAAAAATATGCTCACAAGATTTGTGTACATAGGCCAATCCATCTTATGTTGATAAACGAAAATTTAGCATCTACAATGTGATAGCCTATGAGTACACAGCACAAGTCTCGAAACTTGACATTGAAAGATCATATGACCCTATTTCTAATAGTGGTATTTCACTTTACAGAACAAATATGGGTATCAATGAAAGTTAAATTGTAATTTGTACGATAATTTGCATAGATACGAAATTAAGTCATAGACTGGTTCAATTAATATAATTTCTTTCCTGCTTATCGTTCATGCTTGTGTGTGATTTTAACGTCACAAAAACTTATCGATGTAAACAACGCAAATAAAATAGTGTAGCTATATTCCGTTTTCTTAACAGACGGGATGATTTCAGCTTCTCCATCGTCGGCTTCCCACGTTTGTGTAGCAGTGTTCCATTGTCGCCTGCGTGTGGTGTTTGTATATCTCGACTGATTCGATATGCAAGAGCTTGTTCTGGGTATGGTCAGTTTTTAAATCGAGGTGGGCTGTTGACAAACAAGTTGATGGTGCAGGGATTTCGGCAGTCTCGGTTGAGGTCGGCGTTTCACGGGTTCTGTGGTCGTTGTGGCGGTCTGGTTCGTCGGTGCGGCCTCGCGTTGGGTCGGGTGCTGTCTGGCGTGTTTCGTGCCGGTTGTTGAGCCGTTGTTGGCACGCTGGTTTTGGCTGCGGATGGCTCCGTTTGCCTGGTCGGGGTGTGGGGCTCGCGGCGGGTGTGGCCGGTCGGGAGGGGATGCTTGCTCCTCCTGGGCGCCTGATCCCACCTCTGGTGTGTCCAGGGGTCTGTGTTTGCCCAACTATCTATTTTGTATTGCTTGTAGGAGTTGTGGGATTGGTCACTGTTCGTTGTCTTCACCTTGCATGAAATATCTCATTGATTTAATGAATAGGGACCACTGTTTTCTGACGAACTGGCTGATTTCATAGAAGAGCCATAACAACTTAAACCAACCAGGAATAATGCACGACAGGCGAATAACGGTTCTTCAACAGAGTATGATCTTGAAGTCTAAGAGCTTACAGATCAAGGTCCCTAACCATCAGATACTGACGCTAAACGGTCATCTTTAAAATATTCAAAGCCATATTAACTTGCGTACACTTTATCTATGATTAATCTTTATAAGAGATGTCTATAATGTATTGGTAATTCCGTTTGATACAAATAACCACAATACTTCCTTTTGGAGTAGTGTATCTTTTAAAAGCTTGGTGACTGTATCACCATGGATGTCGTTTGTTGTACTGATACACGGTTCTTCAAAACCAGCTGGTGTTCCTCGTGTGCCCAAACAGTCTACTATTCACAATGCAGTTTTGTTTTATTTCCGGGGGAGAGGGTCTTATTTTCGTGCTTTACATCTGGTATATCCAGTGGTCCGTTTTTGTCCAATTCTTAATTTGCAAATCTTATAGGAATGGTGATATTGATCACTGTTCGTTATTTTCACTTTTTCATTAAAATCTCTTACCCAATCGTTTTAACATATCCATATAATTCTAGCATGTTTTGTCATTAAAAATTGAATAGATATTAAACGCAGAAGAGATATAGATGTTGGGTTTCTTATTACAGGTCAAGATAATAATCTTTTTATTGCATAATATGGTTACCTGATAAGTAGGATTTTTATATGTATGAATAGAATGGACAAAAGAACATTTTTTATATACTGTTTTTCAAAATACAGTGATATAGCGAATTTCTGAGGATTCTCTATAAAAAATTCGCTATAAGCGTAATTCGCTATACGTTTATAGCGAATTCATAATTCAAATACACCGAATTCGTTATAAAACTGATTTGTTTTACATGTATACCAGTTATATAAGAAAGCAGCAATCGATATATTTGCGTTTCTATCGTCTTTGAGAGAAATGAAGCCTATATATTTTCGAGAAGACATATTTTTATACAAGAAATACACATTGATTTATATATAATTTTATCTTGATGGATTATTAAGTCATGCAAGAACATGTCGAGAGAAAAATGTCAACAAAATTTTGCGCAATACATACAAGTACAGTCTATTGCAATTGTCATTTACTTGCTGTTTTACACAAATAAAGCAGTGTACTAGAAAATAAATTTAATCAAACTTCAAATTTAATTAACGAGAATAGTAAATAATACCGACAATATATTTCCTAAATGTATGTGTAAGTATTGTTTTGCGTTAACGACCTTTTTTGAAAATGTACAAACAGAAATTTTGTAATAAGTGTGGATCCTTTATGTCAATGGAAAACGATTGTTAAAATCACAAAGTGTTTAAAATGAAAAAAATAAATTCGTTATAAAAGGTGATTTTTACGTTCATTCTTAAATCAAGGGGAATAGGAATTTACTTCGTTATATCCGTAAATTCGCTATATCCGTGTTCGTTATAGACGCGAATTTTTATAAAGAATATATAAAGAATTTGCCAGGGAAATCGTTTTCACTTCGCTATAGCCGTAATTTCGCTATATCCATGTTCGCTATATTCGAGTTTTACTGTATATTTAAATGGGTTATTCATCATGTAGTTAAAACAAATCTCATATGGATTTTTATTCTTCAAATTGTTCTCTGTCATGTTATTTCAAAATGAATCATAATAGATCGGTGAAGTTCTAAAAAGATACTTTAACTATGCCTCATCTGTTTAAAATAGTTGTCATTTTCTATGAATCTCATATAACAAAAACTTTTCGTATATTCTAATTGCGGAAGTATCACATCTCACTCATAAAATCTTATAAATGATTAATGACATGCTCAAATTTTCAGAAGATATCTTGACTCAGTCAGAGTGTATTAGTCTTATTTGTTCCTGTATACATGTATTTCCTAATTCAAATTATCTCAAATAAACATGTAATGTCAATCTCTCAATCATTTAATATTTCAGTCATGCAATTTCAATAAAGATTATCAAACTCCCAAAAGTTCTAATATGTTCAAAAATATTCTATATATTCTAATCTTCTAAATATGTTTCATGTTCATAGATTTGTAAATAGTTCTCTTATGTTCAATCAGTTTTCAAATTGTTCTAATTTGTTCGATAATTTGCATTGCGAAAGTTTCTTGTTAGAGAGAAACCGCAAGACTGTTAACAAAGTAACAACATTGAATATAAAGGTAATGAAACGTTAAACGTCTGAAGATATTTCGACTCAAAGTATAATGTATTTTAGCTGTGTATGTTCCTGACTTCCTATATTTTTATTGAATTATTTTCTCTCATTTCTCAATTATTTGTTATTCTTACATGCATCTTTAAATGGTATACAGTTATGTAATCTTAATCAAGTTCTTAAACATAAGTTTAAACTACTTTAATATATTCGGTTATTCAATAATTTTCCGAAGTCTTGAAATTCTCAATCATGAATTCTCAAACTATCAAAAAGATATCTCGAGCTGCCTCGATCAGGAAAAATGTAAAATCAAAACGAATCTGCAAAATTAGAAAAGAAAAATACTAATCACTAAATCACCCCATTCAAACAATTTCCTATGGAAAATAGATCTTTATAGTTAGATAATAAATATCTTAATAGTGTTTTACAAGAAATGTACGGTACATGATATTCAGAGAATTTAATTTTATACTCTGTGTCACACGAAGATATTTCCAAGGCCGACACAGAAACCTCAACTTCAAAGTAGCCGACAATTATGTAGGCCTACGCTTGGACTTTCTGTCCACGGTCTTCTGTGTTTAGAGTGAAATACCTGTAGTCCATACTTTTTCTAAATATGAATAAGTTCTCAAATATACGAAATTTATATGTAAATGTTATTTTCGTCTGCTCTAGAAGCTTTTCTTGATTACATTAAAAAGTCTTCATATTTCATCCTTACGTGAAAGGTGAAGATAACGAACAGTGATCAATCTCATAACTCCTACAAGCAATACAAAATAGATAGTTAGGCAAACACGGACCCCTGGACACACCAGAGGTGGGATTAGGTGCCTAGGAGGAGTAAGCAATTCTTATCTAACCAGCTAAAATGTAACATCAATCTAGATGAATCATCCTGTGCGTGTGAGGTATTCTTGTTGATGATGATGCCTTTAACATTATCTTATGAATATGTATGAATCTAGGAATGTAACATATCAGCATTTGGGTATATAGCACAAACGTTATTGAAAAGGCTTCAGAACTGATTACAATCATACACAATTAATTTTGATAATGTTCGGCTGAAAACCATAATCTTCTTATTTTAAGCAATACCCTTTTCCTTCCTTAGATACAACCTTTTTTTATCTATTCAATTACTTATTTCTTTGCTTCTGTGTTGTATTTTCTCTTCTCTTTTCTTGATTTCTATTATTATATTGCAAATCTAAGCACTCACTACCAGCAAAATGTATGAGTGTGAGTATGAAACTGTGTGAGTGGTGTTAGCAACATTAACACTTTTTCTGTCTTATGTTGGTATTTCTGAACAAAACAAACAATAAATAATAATGATAAATTACGCTAAGGCAACTAAACTGCTGACAAATATGTAGTCTCGTTCAAAATCGGTATTTCGCAAGTCATATGATTATTTGATTCAATTTGCAAATACAACCAATCATTAGATTGAGTTTCTCACTGATTGGTAAAATGTTCGTTGTATATTAACTTTGACTGCAGAGTACCATTTACCTGATCATAATATAGGGCGCAAGGGATGTGTGACCGGACAAGAAGAGATGCTTGCTCCTCCTAACCACCTGACCCACCTTCGGTGTTTCCTGCGGGCCGGGTTTTCCCTTTCAACGGATTTGTTTTCTTTCAGGAGTTTATGAGATTGGTCACTGTTTTTATCTTCACTTTTCAATACTGTATGAAAGGCTAAGATAACGAACAGTGATCAATCCCATAGCTCCCACAACGAATTTAAAATAAATAGTTAGGCAAACACAGACCCCTGGACACACACGAGGTATTTTATTGCACAGTTTACAGTTAATTGACCTTGGTAAGTGCTTTGTTCCGATACTTATGAGATATTCCTATCAGATTGTATAATTAGTAACACATTTGAGAGAAGACTGTTTTAGTATTAAGTTTACATGAAATCTAGAACAAAAATATATACAATGTAATAGTTCTACTTGCATTCAGAGAAGTAAAGGAAAGGAAAAGATTTAGACAAACTTGGCAGATAATTTATGCAAGAATTCAACTTAATGTTTCATATCAATAGAGAATGAAATAAAATATGGAATTGATGTGAATGATTTTCAACCTTATTTTATGGTTGTATTAAGTATACATGTAAACTTTAAGAAAAAAAATTTAATTGGAAGCTCTGTTGAATTGACAATTGGTTCAATGCCTTAACGTATTTATTAAACGGAAATGTCTTCGTTTCAATTCCAAATCTTTCAACATATCTTTTGATAAGAAACGAAAGAATTCTCATTCAAGGTAGAAATCTGAGGAAACTTAATTATATGAAAGTTGGAAAGTTTATTGACGAAATACGTCAAAGGCATCTGTTAATGAGTGACGAGGATTATCCAACATGGCGACAGATATAAAATAGACTATTCAAATGTAAATTGTCATCAATTAAAGGGGAAATTCTAATGTTATTTTATCTTATGTTTAATGTTTATATCTCTCCAAGTTATCTACATATTCTGAGAGCAAATATCAATGTGAGGAGATATGAGTCAAAATTCCTAAATGTTCAGCCGTAACAATTTCAAGAATACTCGTATTTCAACATAACATTAACCTAACATTATTCATTTAAGGAGAATATAATACGTCAATGCATTTAAAAGTTTTGCAAGGTCGAGGCTGTTGTAAAGTACATCACCTTTTGGTACCGTAATATGGTTAGAAATCGAATAAGGCACATTTACCAATTCCACAATAATCAAAATTAATCAGAGTGGTGTTTAACAAAGTAAGTTTTTTGGATGACTGATCACTAGATATGAATATTTCCGTTTTCCATTTTTGTTGAAGAAGCAACTGCCTATGATTTCAAAATGTGTAGTCTTTAATTTATCGAGAGGAATGGTCATGTATAGTGTTGAAAAGTCATAGGTTTTAATGTTATTGATTTGGGGAAAATTCTTCGATTTCAAGTTTACAAAAAGTTCTTTAGAATTTGTTATAATCCACATTTGATTAACATAAATTACAAATTATATCTTCAGAAGGACGTGAAAACATACCCAAAAGTAATTAAAGTGCGATATTTCAGAATTACTGCATGTATATTTCACTGATTATCCTTATTTCATAGTTTTTTATCAACAAGACTTTTAATGAACTGATATTAACAAGACACTACAGATTCATACAACTGAAATTATACACCTCCACATTCAAACCCAAACGCAACGAGAAACCCATTATAATACGCATCTATGTTAAGGCTCCCCGGAGTTTCAAATGCCTTCAAAACATACATTGCATTGCGAGGTAAGTTTTTGGTTTTCACTTGTCATTTGTATACTTAAATACAGACAATTTATATAGAAGTTTCTCTCGTCTATATATTAGCATATCTGTTATGATATCACATGACTTCGTTGATCACTTGACGGTAATTTATAATTGTTTGAAATGTTTCACATAAATTGCTTCAGCGCAGTTGATTTACAAATTATTTTCAACTTTTTGTTTGATAAATGAACTCACGGTATCTTTATGTTCCCGAAATGTGCTTTGGAAAAATTGTAGTATTACTTGCGTACAAAATAGAGGTATTTCATGAAAAGTTCAACTTACCGACACACTTACCTTTTACCTTACATTTGAGGATAATATGTATTCAAACAAAGCCATCACACATTTTTCCCAAGCAAGATTGGGGTAGAGAACAAACTCCTCTTACGACTTTCGTAGAAGATGTTAAATGAATCCTCATAAATTGCCTGCGCTAGACTCTTTTATAAACACATCATAAATTCTACCTCCTACCACTGGTATAAAACAAAATACATTTCAATCGTATATTTTTCGAAAGCAGTTTAAACACGCTGAATTTCAATCAAAGATAATTAAACAAACTATTTTAAAATATTCGGACATATAAGATATTAAAATGTAATGCAGACATGTGAATTTTGCAATAGCGTTCTGACATCTTATAGGCAGTTTGAAATAAGGTCTAAAGTTTTTGACACTCTCCCCGTCATAACAGCTCAAGTTTACAGTGACTTTATGTTATTTTCCATTATGACGTCATATATTGGTAGTTTGAAAAAGTAAAGGATAGAGTGCACTGTGATAATCTATAAGGGAAGACTTAACCTTCCCGCGTAGATGTTGAATAGGAGTTTTAAGAATCAATTAACCTGTTCATATATTTTTTATTCTAGGCATTCCCGTCTTATACATGACTATATAACTGCTACAATTGACAGGCATTTATCAAGTATATTCCTGTATTGGTATCAAATTACAAATTGACCAAAAATGAGGAATGTTGTTTTATTACGATATTTGAACGAAATTTATCCGTTCATTTTTCACTGCAATTCGCCAGATCAGCACAATGTGGTCATATGTATATGTGGTGGCCCTTTCGATTTGGTGGTATTTCCTGCAAATTAATGAAATATTAGATCAATTTATGAATAATATTGACACCACTGTGAAGCTGTGGTTTAAGATTCTCCTTACTATTGCTTTTATCATAACAATATTGATATACAAAGTAAATAGCACCTTAATCTTAGTAAGCGATGATAATACTGAAATACAAAGCAAACAATGCCATGATATTCATAAATCATATCAATGCTGGTATACAAAATAAATAAGACAAAGGTCTTTGTAAGCCGTAACAGTGACGATATACAAATAAACAAGACATTGGTCTTTTGAAATTGATAGCAATATTGATATACAAAATAAACAACACTTGTGGACATTCTGAAATAATCACAAGGCGGATATACAAGAGTACAATGCTCCTCTATATAAATGCTCATATTCAAAGTAGACTAAACTACATGACTTGTTTGATATCAATTGTTAAATTGCTCTTTGAATACTGATTTCGACTGTAGATTACTCCATTTATCTTATCAAAATATGAAAGGTGAAGATAGCGAACAGTGATCAATCTCATAACTCCTATAATGTAAAACTTACACGGTACCAATGTTGATGAACCATCTGTGCATTTCGACAAATAATGTCTCTTCAGTGATGCACAACGGAGATGTTTGAAATTCAAAATAACAATAAACTTGCTAGAGCTATAAGCAATACAAAATAGATAGTTCGGTAAACACGGACCCCTATTGCTTACGGCGAGTTTGATGAAATACTTCCTCCAACACGGCAATTAATCCCAACCCTGATGTTTCCAGGGACACATGCATGTGTTTTGTATTCGTGGCATTCTTAAGGAGCTTAAATTTAACACGGTGCTATTTTGATATTAACTTCTGAATTAATGTCTACAATGTGATTAACAGTTGTTTTTCTTCAAAATCTAGTTTATATTCACTCTGTGTTAGCGTTGTGTTAATTTTAATTCACATCCCGTACAAGTGTTAAGTCTTAACACAGTCGTTACAATGACCACAAATTTCATTTTCAATCACCTCAGACCCCAAAATCATAGAAGTTTCACAGACTCATGGATGTCTAGGTATGCACTGATCCCGCCTCTATTGTATTCAGGCGCCCGTGTATTACCTTCCTTAAATATCATATTTTTTATTGGATTTATTAAATTGATCATTTCGTTATCTTAAATTTTCATGCTTTATAAAATTGATGAATTTCGATTCCGTTTTTTATCATCTTTGTTATTGTCTTGTCAAGGGATAGAATCTTCACAATTCAAGTTAATTTCCTTAATTCAGGGGGCACACTACACGTTGCGGTCTTCAAATTCATAGTGTTGATGCAAGGTGAAGATAACGAACAGTGATCAATCTCATAACTCCTACAAGCAATACAAAATAGATAGTTGGGCAAACACGGATCCCTGGACACACCAGAGGTGGGATCAGGTGCCTAGGAGGAGTAAGCATCCCCTGTTGACCGGTCACACCCGCCATGAGCCCCATATCCTGATCAGGTAAACGGAGTTATCCGCAGTCAAAATCAGTGTGCCAAGAACGGCTTAACAATCGGTATGAAACACGTCAGACAGCATTTGACCCAATGCGAGGTTGTATTGACGAACTAGATCGTTATAACGACCATAGAACTTGCGAAATGCTGACTTCAATCGAGACTGTTGAAATCCCTGTACCATCAACTTGTTTGTCAGTAGCTTACCTCGATTTAAAAACTGACTATACCCAGAACAAGCTCTTGCATATCGAATCAGTTGAGATATATAAACACCATATGCAGGTGATAATGGAATATTGCTACATAAATGTGGGAAGTTGACGATGGAGAAGCTGAAATCATCCCGATTGTCATACAGTTGAGTTGTTAGTTTGCCGTTAATGTCTACTTTCAATAAAATATCTAAGTATGAAGCAGAAGTGGACGACTCTGTGGTGTCCTTTATTTCGAGCTCACAGGGATATATCAAATCGACATATGAATGAAAGCTATCATTGTTAATAGACAAAACGTCATCGATATATCTAAAGGTCGAATTGCAGGTCACAGCGAAAGATTTTTTCTTCTCACGTAGAAGTTTTTGAATAAATTCTGCTTCATATGAATATGATATGAGGAATAGAATGAAATGTGCTATAATCAAATTAATATTAGGTGACGGAAAAGGAATAGTGTTGATTTGAGGATTAGATTAAAGATTCACAATTTGTAATTTTAATTAAGTCACAGTAGAGGATTTTTCTAATTGTTAAATGAAAAGGTAAATATCCATATCCCTAATGTCATCTTTATATTAACAAGGGCGTCTCCATACAGATGGTTACTTTTTACTTACAAGCTTTGATCTGTGGAATCCCCACTGTTTTAAAAACTTGAAGTGGAATTATGGAATTTAATCGATAATTTCAATTGAAGAATCGACCTTATCACAGCTTGGACAGGAAAAAAACCGCAAATCAAACTCAATGGTAAAACCCCCTACCTTTCAGAACCCACAATTTGACAAAATATTGAAGAAACAAAACCTTCACCATGGATATAATACAACCGTTCAAACTCAACCTAATAAATAATTTGGTACCGTAAGATTCATTATACACTGTTTGTTAATGATATTTATGTGAAGCTCAAAACCGCAATGATAAACACGCCCTCACTTTCCGGTGTAGGGAAACTACAAAAAGGTAGGAAAATAACCTAAAAGGATAAAATTGGCTGAGAATAAAGTTGACTCACGAGGGCAGATCTTCGATCTCTGACTTTAAGTTGTCCAATATCGGTATTTTGAGCAACAGCTGGTTTATCCATAAGTTCACGACCTGTGATCATCTTTCTTCCAACTCTCCATGCATTGTAAAGGTAATCAGAGGGAGCACTCTCGACAGCGTTGAATAGAACGCCGAAGACGATGATAAGGGACAGTAATAGCTGGTCAAAAAATGAAGTGCCGACATTTATTCACGAATGAAAAATCAAGATGTATTAAAATACTAGTACTCAAAAATGTATATCAAATATTTCTATGAAAGGTGAAGATATTAAACATTGATCAATCTCATAACTCCTATAAGCAATACAAAATGGAGAGTTGGGCAAACACGAATCCCTGTATATATCAGAGGTGGGATCTAGAGCGCGATTTACACAAGAACTTACGACTTACGACTAACTTTGCAAACTGAAATTTTCCAGTTCATTGTAGGATCGATCACTCCTAATGCAATTTTATATAAATGTTGAAAATCAATCCTCAGAAATTTTTTACTTCATTTATTTAATTTAATAACTGTGTAATACAATTTAAGACTTGCGACTTTGTCATAAGTTGTTTTGTAAAACGGGCCTAGGTGCCTAGGAGGAGTTAGCATCCCTTGTATGTCTATCCATCTGTCAAGATATTTGTGATGAACAGAAATGGTAATTTTCACCACATTTAGAAAATATTCTGGGATCAAAACCTGCACTTCTACATCTATATTTTTACGTTCTCAGATGCAACAACTTCATTACATTGTTCCGCAATACGTGACTTGTATTGTTACAAGAGATAAAATGCATACATGTTCTTACCATTTTGAATACAATCTCAGTGGCACCTTGGATAGCAGGGATCCTCATATACTATACGACTAACAAAAGCGTTCATTATATACATAAATATTACGTCATAGGCGGAAGTAGGTGTGCCTTCGCCCAGCCACTCCCCACGATTAGGACAAAGCACAGTTTGAAATTATATTATTTTTAATACAGTAATTCTTTGCATTTGATGTTGTACTGGTTTATGCCTTAAAAACAAGTCTAGTTATTTCAAATAGCGCGTGTGCTTGCAGACTGCAATTGCTAAATTAGTATTTTATGAAGGTTTCTTTGAAGTTTGATTGGCAAATGTGAGGTGTGTACTACTCCTAGGCACCTGACACCACATGTGTTGCTACCAGGGGTCTGTGTTTGTCTTATTCTCAACTTTGTGTGCTTTATAAGATGGAAATTGTCCCATGTTTGGCACTTTGTAGAACTAATAATTCTGTGCTGATTGGAACAACATTTATTCAGGTATATAGTCAGGCTGTTGCATAACCCTTACAACCCATCCTGACTAGGTATACAGGGTTGTAAGAATTCCAACTCTTTCATACACACATTTGCACGGACAGACATTCATTCTAAAGAAAGGCTAGAAGTAATAAAAAGTAGAATAAGTGGACAATGTACTCAGGTTGAGTTGATAAATGTCATACTGTAATACTTAACAATGAGATGCATGCTGTAATACTAATGTTTTTATTTGAAAATACTACTTTAACAAACTATTAATTGAACAAATATACGCAATACAAAAAAGTAAGCATTGTATGATATTTCTTTTGTAACATAGTTTACGTTATACTTGAGTTTAATGTTTCAAATGATTCCATTTCTTTTCAAAATTATATGTACATGTTTCCCTTGCAATTTGTTTTTCTATTTTGTATACATTAATCCGAATGCCTTTAAATTTATTCAATGACAGACAATTTCCTTTACATATGGTTAGATATGTATAATGTATCAAATGGCAATTTACAAAGTTTACGGATTCAAATGTTGAACAACCAAGGATAAAAAATGTCCTATTAGTTATAATATTAAATGAAAACGTGTCATTAAGCCCAACATCGCACATTTCTTTTAAAAATTACTGACTTTTCACAATCATAATAAAGTGGTCCAACGATTTTCTCTCTTGTAAACAGAAAGTGCATAGATCGTTGTCTGGTTTCTTAATCATTTTAATAGGATATTTTATAGTTAAAATTCTATAATTCACTCGATATTGTAACCATTGTCATTTATCATCTTTTGTGCTCATAAAAACATTCTTATGAATTCTTCTCCATTCTTTATTTGATATTTCAAATTGTTTATCCCATGTTTTTGTCCATTTGGTTTATTGGGTTATCCTTGTTAAAACCGAATATTCTGTACATGCAAGGTGAAGATAACGAACATTGATCAATCTCATAACTCCTATAAGCAATACAAAAATAGATAGTTTGGCAAACACGGACCCCTGGACACACCAGAGGTGGGATCAGGTGCCTAGGAGGAGTAAGCATCCCCTGTTGCATATTTCTATTGCTGATGTTATTACACTGTATCTAGTAAAGGTGTAATATGTAAGGGAATAATTAGTTCCTGTTCTTAGTCAATATCAAAATTTCTCACCATTTTCTTCACTGCTCGTGTTACTCCGAAAAATTCCCAAACAAAATAGTTTTAATGTTATATAAAATCATATATTGTTTTGAAATTAGCATAAGTCATTATATTGCTTTCCTCATTCAGTAACGAGTTGATTAAATTAATGTTGTTTTTACACCATTCGTTCAAATGCGTCAATTTTTATCTACTTTAAGTTTTTCGTTATACCAGAGAACAGTTTTACCCAAAGAGTCAAAGTTTCAATGGTTACAATTTCAAATACTTCATAGAATAATTCCTTCCAATAATTATCTTTTTAAACTTAAATTAATAAACTCTCCTATTTGTACGTTTTGCAAAAGTAGCATAGAAACAATTGATTATCTGTTTGTAAAATGTTTTGAAGTAACGGTGATCTGGTGTGCAATTGAAAATTAGTTTTTCAATGAATTAATAAACCAATTATATGTGATAAACAAGCCATACTATTTGGCAAATACAATAAAAGAAACTTATACAAAGTAAAAAAAATTACCAATACTTATTTTCATGTATTAAATATTTGTAGGTATAGAATTGCTCCAAAACTAAATGTTTGTGTAGTGAAAAAACATTATATTGATAGATGCTATATAAAATAATCTATGTTGCTAAAAACCTGTAAATATACCGAATACGAGAAATACTGGTAGACTATATGTGAATTGCTTTAATTATGTACTGTTAACAGAGAACAATACGGAATTTTTGGGATGTGCCGGAACGACCGATTAGACTTGACGTTTATACACCACAGTCATGCGATATTAAGCAATTCTAGGGCAAAATCGACATCGACGAAACTGGTGTTTCACTAGCAGACGGTCCGTAAAAAGCTATGCACTGTCTCACGATGACGATTCAATCACTATTGGTGCTTAGTACCTGGGTGTAAATTAGATGGAAGGAAAAGGGCGCATTTAGACGCGTATCCTTGGATGGAAGGCGTGAAGTTTTACCGATATCCTGAATATATTCCTTAGATTTGTTTTCCTCGCCAACTCACATAAGTTAATCGAATGCATTTTCCTATAGAATGGTTGTAGTGATTCCTTTCTTTACAAAAGAGCATTTTAATACAGTAATTTGATAGCAAATGAAGTATGCCATGCTTGTTTACTTCGTTGTTATTGTAATCCGGAAATGACATGCCCTACAAATTACGTTCAACGCGCGATAAAAGTCAAAGTGGATCCGTATCTCGAAAGTCCGGTATTACTTGACATGAAATGATTGAAACTGACCAGACAAATATATTCCTCTCTCTCCCCTTCTCTCTCTCTCCATATTTTTTCGACTATTTTCAAGTTTATGCCACTATAATAAAACATTTCCATTATTGAACAACACATTTGGCATCTACCTAATTATGAAACTATTGCAATATAACTATTTTTTTATCCGGCATCCAATAGATGTTTATAAAACCTAATATCCAACTCTCTTTGGTATTGCTCATGGGAGTTATGGGATTAGTCATTGTTCGTTATCTTCGCCTTTCATATTTCTACAAACCCCATCAGTTTTCCAGTCAAGCATTGACAACAAACTTTATTACAGCTATCCACTGTATAAATACAAAAAAACTGGTTACTTTGGGGTAAAGTCGGTTTTTTTTTCTTTTAGTACTATACATCAAATAATATTACAGTACAATATATCACAAAATATTATCCTTTTTGTTAAAGGAATATAGCCAAAAACTTTAACATATCTGTCTTGTTTTGTCAGAAATCAGTAGTTGCAACATGCTTGGCCCTTGGCACCGTAGGAGTTTTTTATTTCATTTTTTACTGTCCCTTCTAGATCCCCTACTGCTATCCGAAAAATAGTTTCATTTCAGTCATACGAGACTTAATTCCATAACCTGCCTCATCATTCAAAGATCCAGGATTTTCATCTGGGGGAAGGCGATGCGCAATTTATTCTTTCAAACATCTTTGTTTACCTATATGGTGATACACTTCAGACATGATGTAAATTTTATTCTAAATTGATGCAATAAATATTGCTTATGCAAAATGAAAACTTCTCAGTACATGAGACATTTAGTATCAAACTTGTTTTCAATCCAGTACTTGTACAATGTACTATTTTTGAATCAAAATATTATTTCTATTTCCATAGCCGATTTTTCATCATTTATCCTTTACCAGTTCAGCTACAATGAAAGTTTATCATTTAAGAGATAAATACAAATAAGAGAAATACCACATCAAAACATAACACTGTAATCATAAAAAAATTTCATCATTGTGCATGTTGAAGATAACAGACAGTGATCAATCTCCTAATTCCTACAAGCAATACAAAATAGATAGTTGGGCAAACATGGACCCCTGGACACACCAGATGTGAGATTAGTTGCCTAGGAAGAGTAAGCATCCCCTGTTGACCGGTCACACCCGCCGTGAGGCATATATCCTGATCAGGTGAACGGAGTTATCCGCATTCAAAATCAGTGTGCCAAGAACGGCTTAACAGTCAGTATGAAACACGTCAGACAGCATTTGACCCAATGATAAGTTGAATTGACGAACTAGATCTGTATAATGTAAAATTGTTGTTCAGAATGACTTTAATGTGGATTTTCTAAAGAATATTGATAGGGGTATACATGAGTAAATGAATTGTGCTTGAACTTACACCCCAAACCCAAATTACACAATCCACATATTCATGGTTAATTTCATACAGTACGTTTTGTTCCTCCTCCTCTAAATGAGTGGAAATATCGTTTGAAATTCAAGCGTAAGTCATATTCAACATTTAGAATTTTCATTTCAAGTGATGATCATTTAGTATTTTGCCCTACAGTATCCATTGTCTGTGGATGAACTACAATGAAACACAACCCAACATAATTTCCTATTTTCAAAGTATGTGAAATATGTGAAGAATTTATTCAATGACAGTGACATGTACCTTTGCAGACATTAAAGGGACTGATTCACGAATTCCCCCAAAATTTTGTTTTTCACTTTTAATGATAAAAATCTATTGTCTAATGTGTTTACAAGATTTCACATCAAAATTAAGGTGATACACTATCACAGAAGATCATTTTAGAGAGTTTGTTTTCTAAACAAAGATTGAGGTATGTTATTGTTTACAACATTTTCAAAAGAAATGGATATTGATCTAAGTTTATTATATCTTTCAGATTTCAAGCATTCTTTGGGTAAAATGTGTCATCTAAAAGTTAAAAGTTGTGATTATGCAAAATTGAGATCCTCAATGTAATTTCTAATTTAATGCAATTCGTATTTCGAAATAGTGTATACGTAACGATGTGGATTTGCTGTTCTGGTGAGAAGGGAGAGGGGGTATTTTGTTGGTAGATCCTCTAACAAATATCCCATTTTATATCATTAGACTATGGGTGTTTTGCAATTACAAATTCTGTAATTCATATAAGGGACCGGTCAATATTTATTGGGGTTGGGGGTTGGGACCGGTGCATTCAATATTTCCATTTTTAAAAAACCCTATGTCCTATCTTCTAAAACAAAAAATGTTACTGTCCTATATCAGATGTGTAATTAAAAGATGTGTGTCCTATCTAATAAATAAGGATATATATGTATGATTAAACAACATTTTTACTTCCTTTTAAAAATCTCTGGAGTTCTTCAAAACTATCACTTAAAATTTGTCTCTCCAGTTATATCAGCTGAGGGATTCAAGCTCCTGAGAAACTTTTGTTTACTTTGTCATGTTCTATATCTTGATCAGGTAAACGGAGTTATCCGTAGTCAAAATCAGTGTGCCAAGAAAGGCCTAACACTCGGTATGAACCAATTCAGACAGCATTTGACCCAATGATAGGTTGTAATGGCAAATTGTCAATGATGTGTTTAGAATTTAGTTTTCTTACTTTTGATATAATTTTTTTTCAAAGCTTCAGTATCTTATTGCAAATTGTCTCTAGTATATTCAACTTGGACATGAGACATACAGACATACAATTAAGTATTATTGTTTTGTTCATTGATACATTTGCAAAAATATATAGCTGTTCTATCAGTTCTGAAAATTAAAAAAAAGTTGGAGTCCTATCAGTATTCAAACCAAGATAATTGTGTGTCCTAATGCATTTTGCAACGGTCCCAACCCCCCAATAAATATTGTCCGGTCCCTAATGTAGACCACATCCATATTGTAAATGTAATAAAAATCTTCATAGAGATTTCGATATAGAAATACTTGGAGCCTACTTATTCCAATATCTTACATGTATGTATCAAATAGCAGATCCCCCTCCACCTCATTAGTAAACTTGATGAACCTGGAGATTTTAATTTTGTTCCATGACCTTCCAATATACATTTTTCCATAGTTGATACTTTTTAGTAGTATTATTCTAAAGTAGCATTGTGTTTTTCTACACATAAGTTTGAAAAGTAAATTTCTAAAGTTTTCAAAATATAATCTTGGGATTCATTTAAAGTGGAGTCAAATTCGTCTAAGGATAAGAGTTATGCATGAGGGAAATAATCCTTAATTTTGAAATGAATTTCTAAATTTTATAACAGCAATTAAATATCCATCCGTATTTTCAAGCTAGTAACGAAGTACTTAGCTACTGGGCTGTAGAGACCCTCGGGGACTAACAGTCCACCAGCAGAGGCCTAGACCCAGGGGTCATAATGTAAAACTTATACGGTACCAATTTTGATGCACCAGATGCGCATTTCGACAAATAATGTCTCTTCAGTGATGCCCAACCGAAATGTTTGAAATCCGAAACAACAATGAAGTTTTAGAGCTATTAATAGCCAAAAACAGAGTGCCAAAAAAGGGGAGATATCATTTTTTAATGTTGTTGGGATATGACATGAAGTTGGTCATGTGATCAAATCCTAGATTTGATCACGTACCAATTTCATGTCATATCCCAATAACATTCAAAAATGATATTTTATTTCTTATATTTATATTTTCTATTTTGATTTGTGTTCTTACCAAGCTTCCATGATTATGTAGCAGATGACCAAAATAACGATCGTAGAACACAAAATATAGTTCGTAAGAGTTTTATCGAATAAAAAATTAGGAACAATATCAAAGAGAATATCAGATATATCAGTTAACTTTACGCTCTTAATTACCTTTATTTTTACAAATGTTTCATCTTTTTAAAACATTTCGATTATAATAAACAATTTCCATCATTGTAAAAATGGAATCAAGATGCCTTTTATTAATATTTTCTGAAGAATATTGATAGGGTTAAGCATTGCTGAATTAATTGCGCATGTACTTACACTCCACATCCAAATTACACAATCCACATATTCATGGTGAGTTTTATACAATACAGTTTGTCCCCCCCCCCTTCTCAAAATGAGTGGAAATATAGTTTGAAATTCAAGTCATATTCCACAGTTAGAATTTTCATTTCAAGTGATCATCAATTTAAATAATTTTGTCCTACTGGAACCATTGTCTGTCGATGAACTACAATGAAACACAACCCAACATAATTTCCTATTTTCAAAGTCTGTGATATAAGTGAATAATTTATTCAATGACAGTGACATGTACCTTTGCAGATATTAAAGGAACGGGCTCATGATTTTCCCAAAAAGTTTGTTTTTCACTTTTACTGATCAAAATCTATTGTCTAATATGTTTAAAAGATTTCACATGAAAATTAAGGTTATACATTATCACAGAAGCTCATTTTAGAGACTTTATTACTTGTTTTCTAAACAAAAATTGTGGTATGGTATATTTACAACATTTTCAAAAGAAATGGATACTGATCAAAGTTTATTATATCTTTCACATTTCAAGCATTCTTTTTGGTAAAATGTGTCATATAAAAGTTAACATTTGTGACTATGCAAAATTAAGATGCTTTATATTACAAAATTAATATTTTACTGGTTTGTTTGTATACATGAAAAGATTGGAGTCTTTGTTTACACAACACAGATTTCATGCTAAGATATTGCTTTTATTCTTGCATTCAGAAGGTCAAACATTTGGATGTTAACATCAGATCAATTATATTTTTATGTTTGACAAAATAGTTTTTTTTTCAAAAATCGTGAACCAGTTCCTTTAGGTAAACAGGCAGTTTAATATGTAGAATAATACAAGACAGGCGCATAACGGTTTTTCAACAGAGTATGATCTTGAAGTCTAAAAGCTTACAGATCAAGACCCCTACTTATCAGAAGCTGAAGCTAAAAGGTTATTTTTTGCATTATCAAGAGTCATGTGAACTTGTGTCCATTTTATTTATGATTAATTGTAATAAAATATCTTTGAAACTGTAATGGTAATCCTATTTTCCTAATGATATGAATAACCACAATTGTAGTTCATTTAGGAGTAGAGAATCTTTTAAAACCGTGGTAGCTTTTTCATCATAAATACCGTTTACTGTACTGACACACGATTCTTCATAATCATCTGGTGTTCCTCATCTGTCCACAAAGTCTACACTGGTCTTATTTTTGTACTTTACTTACCAGCTGCCAATGGATAAAATTTTATTTTGAATTGAAAAAACATGATCTCCTACTTTCAAAGTCTGTAATATAAGTAATTTATATATTTATAGTGATGTGTAACTTTTCGGACATCTTGTAAACAAACAGATTAAGATTAATTAAATCATCAGGCCCACTTGGCTTCTATACCACTTTGAACACAGAACTGGATACAATACATAAATCAGTATACTGTAGAAAGCATTTCCAAAATGTCAGCATGTCCCCATTAATATCTTAACGTCTAATGTTCACAAATGACTAAGACTTGTGAAGTTAACAAAATTTATAGACATACTAAATGAAGTTTTCTTGCGGGACTTGGTGATAGATAACAATTCTGTAGCACTGAAAGCATGTCACGGTCACAAACCTTTGATATCTTAATGTACACACTCTTTCACATTAATAGCCCATCACTATGTCTTTGATCAGGTAATATTAGACAGGGGCCTTGCTTTTATATGGTTTTTCTTTTTATTATAATGCAAGATCGAACATCTCATTAAATCCTGCAATAAATTGTAGTTTTAAAATGAAAATAATGAATTTGAATATTTGAAGTATATGCATTTAAATTATCTCTATTTGCTCATACATTAAACCATTCTCTTCCAACTCCAACTGTTTGAAAAAAAAATGCTTTCCAGATTTGTGTACATAGGTCAATTCATCTTATCTTGATTAATGAAACTTTAGAATCTACATTGTGATAGCCTATGAGTGCATAGCACAAGTCTCGAAACTTGACACTGAAAGGTCATATGAACCGATTTCTAATAGTGCTATTTTACTTTATAAAACAAATATGGATATGAATGAAAGTTAAATTGTAATGTGTATGATAATTTGCATTGATACGAAGTTAAGTCGTTGTGGTGTTCCTCATGTGCCCAAAAAGTATAAAATTCACAATTCGTTGGTTTTTGTTTTATTTCCTGGGGGTTTCCTTTAGTACTTTACATACCCACTGACATTGGATGAAATCTTAGTTTTGATTTAAAAGAAACATAACAGTATTTATATTGTTTCCAATAAACATCTTCAGAATATAGTATATGGAATATAGGTTATGATATATGAATGATACTTCTTTGGGACATGAGTGTATATAGCTATGCTACACGTAATGATAAATATGTGGCGCTATTTGAATACACTTGACGGATATATTTGTAATGTAATTCTAGATCAAATATGAAACTAAAACATCATCTTGTGTAGATTTATTCAAAGTTTGCATTCATCGCTAGATATATTTTTCTTATTACAATAATGAAAGACGAAGATAACGAACAGTGGTCAATCTCACAGAACCTGATCCCACCTGAGTGATCAATCTCATAGCACCTGGTGTGTCCGGGGGTCCGTGTTTGCCCATCTCTTTATCTTGTATTGCTTATAGGAGTTATGAGATTGATTACTGTTCGTTATCTTCACTTTTCCTAAAAGAAATGCAAAATAGACAGCTGGGTAATCTTAGACTCCTGGATAAACGAGACGTTGGATAAGTTCCCTGGGAGAAGTAATCATCCGCTGTTGACCGCTCACATCCACCGTGAGCCCCACATTTCGATCAGACAATAATCTTGTTCAATACATGTATATTTCCAGTGCTCTTCGCTTGCAGTAAGCGGTTGGCTTTCTACGGTGATTAGTTTGAGTCTTGGGAATTCAAAAGTGATTGGCATAGCGTCTTATTTTACATCGAATCATTTTGAACCCACATTATTTGGCTACCGCCGGATGGACTGAAAACATGACCACCTGTGGAATTTTTCGCAGATAATGCTGAAGTGGTTCAAATCCATCACGTCGGGAATATTGTACTCATTTTATCCTAAAGGGATCTCTTTGGAAGAGGTACATGAGCAACCCTTTATGTGACCTATTATTACAAATAAACGCCGCATTTCCAAAGCAATACATTAAATGTAAACACTTAGGACTTATAAATTTTATGCAAACTCACGGTGAGTCTTTCTGACAATATCAGCAAGGGAGATAAGCAACAACTATTAAGGAACATTTTTGTGATCGATAATATTTGATCAGCTGCATTGACGGTGAAAATAAATGGTAAATCAACCATAATTAATGCATTTCCAAACATACTTCATGGTCAATGACAATACCTGATTCTAGTTATATCAATCTGGCAACAATGAAAATAATGAGAAATGAAAATCTTTATTTCTTAAGTCGGACATACAGTGTATAAACAACAATGAACAGTAGCCATATATAAAGAAAACCGTAGTACCCGGAGTGAACCCACGTGTCCCAGTATTCGACCATTGCCGATCACGTGTCACAGCGAGCTATCATGATACCCCCTCATGTATACAACGACTGCTGATCACGGGGATCTGTCTCCGGTTGCAGCGATAAGAAATGAGTTAGTTAACCACTACTGTACCCGGACAAAATATCTAACTCCAGTATTGTATGTTACACTTATAAACACATTGACAGTGGATACAATAAAATGTAATTCGCTATTACACTCATACAGCGTCTGTTATTTTATAACACCGTGCAATGGACATAACAATATAAATATAGCAACAAAATATAGATGGTCAAAAGTTTGAATGTCGTTATTCATTTCAGCATATCTTGAATAATTATGTCCATTCAACAATATATTACCTCCCTTGTTGAACGTTGCTGAGGTGAATATTTTGTTACGAATTCGAATGTTGTTATGCTTCAAAATAAACTCAGAAGAAATCAATCGCAAAACACTCCAAAGACTTAACAATCTATTTACAATTATTATCAAAAATATAAACCAATGAAAAAATCACTGACTTGCAGTATCTTTAAACGTTCACAAAATCAGTGTCTTATACTTGTTTACCGAAATCTAGAATTTTCTAGGTCACAGGTGTCAATCATGTACAATGTATTACACAACAAACATAAATCGCTTTTATTAGAACGCTTAAACTTCTTTCAGTTTAGTTAGCTGTTGTTCACAATGGATCCATACAGAGCACATTTTAAAATTCTTTTGATAATAGTTTATAAAACGTGTTGTATATGTCAAAATGTTTTTGCGAAAAAGCATATGGCTGGAACTTTCAAATTGATAAAAGAATTGGCTTTATTGACCATGACCTGACCTTGGGAATGTTATATTTAACTAGAGAAGCTACTGTGCTAAATTTAAACTTTGATAAGTATACAGCATAAACAGCCGTGAGACATAATTTGGCCTACTGCCGTATTGAACAGATTTTTACGAACCATGTAGAAATCCCCCACAAGCTTGTCGGAGAATAACTGAAACAGCCGAGCGTGTGGTTGAACAAGACTAAATGGGCGCCATCATTTTGTTCAACTATCGGTGCTCTCAGTTGTGTCCGTTTTAATTCGTACGAAGCCACTCAAGGAGTTCCGAGTAATTGCTTCATTATCTGCTTCAACAGTTATTCGAGTTTTGAATTTGATTGCCAAAAAATACAAGACTCTATCGTGCAATTGTAATTTAAACACTTTTAAAATTTGTTCAAAATTGAATGTGTAATTGTTATTGTTACAGTTTTAAGCCAATCGTGATATAGAAAACAGCAATACGACTAAATAGATGGATGAGTTCATGAGTATCTATAAATAAAAATAGGCTTGTAAAACTTCGGTACTTCGTCGAAAAACTTGTAGATAAAATGAATAGATTTAAATTGTTTGAAGAGTACAACAAACATTTCTACATAAGCAGACAAGTTTCTGTATGCCTTCCTTTGTATTTTTGTTCTTGATATGATGTCACAATGCAATGTTATATTCCTCGCGTTTAATGAATGGGCGGATCAAATGCCTAAAGACTTGTTACAAGATGAAAGGTGAAGATAACGGACAGTGATCAATCTCGTCACTCCTATAAGCAATACAAAATAGAGAGAGTTCGGTAAACACTGATCCCTAGATATACCAGAGGTGGGATAAGGTGCCTAGGAGGAGTACGCATCTCTTGTCGACCGGTCACATATTTTGATTATCCCTAGCAAAGCATGTGATGTTACAATTTGAGATTGATTGTTTAGATGTTTCGGTACATTTATCATTCCCTCAAGTTTCAATAGACCCATTTCTAATTTCATGTGAAAAAGACTACCAAAAAATAGCTTTAATTATTTGAATTTTAGTTGGAGTCTAACGTAGTTCCACCCTTCTGCGACATCATAAGATTTTGCAAAGTCAACGATTTAATAAGATTTATGCATGACAGGAACATAAATTTTGTTGTAGTCTTTTTCAATAGTTATCATATAAATCTTGTAAAGCATAAAATATTTCAAAAGTCTAAGTTATATATGAATAATCAATTATGTTTCAAAATATTGAATCTAAGAGCAATAACTCTGTTTTCATTTATTATTCATAAAGTCCATTATGCGATAGATTTCCTTTATTTTTCACAAACCTTTGGTATATTTCTGAAAGAAAGGGTTTCATGGAATTGTTATGAATACTATTATATCGTTTTAACCACTTTGTGAAATTTTGATCATGTTGTTTAAGGATGATTGCAATTGTCTGACGTTGATAACCGGTGTATGTGTGTGCTAATTGATAAATGAATTATTAATACTAAAACATACTTATTTTACATGTCTCATTTTATTTATTACTAAGATATATTATTTGAAGAATCAACAATCAAATATAAGATCGAACCTATAATTCTAGAGAGGTGGAATTGACTTAACGCCAGAATAATTTCATAAATAGCATAAGAATATTTCAAATGTTCCGTTCTTTACTGAAGTTGAATATTATTATCACTTGGAACTCCCAATTAACCATTTCGTGCTTTGCTCGGCCCAACGGTCACACTGTTATACTTAGTAAATCAATACGGCGCTTCTATATATAGGTTTGTGAAATATGTTAGCTAAGTGAGGTTTTATTGTACTGAATAATCAACGCCTTGTCATAAAATAGAGTTTTGTGATGGCATTTTCAGTAGACTAGAGGTTTTCCCGTTTCCGTTTAAATTAAATTCCATTAATAATAGAGGTTAGGTCAGTCTTGCATATACATTAATGGCAAAATGTGTCAATTTTTCATAATCAAATTTTTCTAAAAAGTCCAAAATATCTAAAATCCTGGTTTGAATTTCTTATCTTAAAAGATATATTAATTTCTGCATCATTTTGTTCATTACGGTTTTTTTTTAAATCTGAACAATACATTTCCTTTAAATATATCTTAATGTGTAGCAAATTTACATTTATGATTTCCTATTGACGATCCATGCATGATATATTGTACATCGCAGTGTACACAAAACACAAATATAGCAATTATTTGAGATTTCGTAACAAATAGGTTAGCTTTGTGAAGAGTGTTAATTTTTGTAAAATCTTTATAGATAATTTTTACATAGGGCACATTCTTATCACGAAAGGTTAATTTCACACTTCTCTAACTGGGGTCTGATACCCTATATTTGAAACTGTGTAGAAAAAAAAAATACGATAGATTTCTTTTATAACATGCACAATACGAGTTTTTGTTCCTCAGAACTAAATATTAAAGTTTCAAAACCATTGAACTTGAGGAATATCGTTACGTGCCTGTTTGGTAATACCTTAGTACAAAACAAATGACAAGACCTTTTGTTTATGTATTTCATAAATAAAGGTCGCTTCCTCAAGCTAACTTTGAAACTTTACCCTTTTTGGCCTTGTACAAAAATATCAACAAATAGTAAGAAACAGGTACTGAATGACCAAAAAAGTAACATATGTACAGTAGAATCTTTTGAATATTGACATTACAATTCTACTAAATTTGACCAAACGAATAAGAGTAAATTTATCATCACTATTACATAAATTTGCAAAACTAGTAACATTTCTAACATTGTAAATATTGCTCAAGTTTTCCTCATAGCAGACGGTGAATCCCGATCCCGACTTGTCTTAATTGCGTCAGGTGACTTTTCCCTGCTCAGCAGATAAATTTTCTGCGCTTACCTCAGGGTCTCCGCAAAATAAACGTGATTATGATATAGAAGACTAGCAATCATTACACTTCTCTCAATCCGTAAGATGTAAGATATTAGTGCAATTTACAATTATTACACATTTATCTTCATCAAATGATACATGTACTTGAGCGTACCATAGCTCATCTTTTAAGTTGCTGAATTTTTAAATCCTATTTCTTTATCCTCTTCTTGCCTATCTCAATGCACGGTTGAGGTTCATTCGAGTCTGACAACAATTCTCTCAGAGATTGCGACAAGGGTGGCTCCAGATGATCATGTGAGGGTTCTTGTGGCGAACCGATCTGAGGTGGATCTAGGTGTCCATTATCAGGAGTGGGTGGCATTTCGTTCAGTTCATCGATTCCAATATCGATGGACTTTTTATCTACCACCTTCCTTCCAAATTTAGGATACAAAACTCTGTTAAAACAAAGTAGGTACAATAATACCGTCCTTGAAAGGCACGATATTTATATTACAATGTCATCATTTTACCTTTAGCTCTACCTTTCGTTGTTTCCATGGCGAGCAATACCAAAAAATCAAATTAAGAGAATTTAATTCAGGCAGAAAAAATAAAGACATACCGACAAGTAATATATAGTGTATGATTGAAAATGAACTCTGATAAAAGAACGACAAATAAAACGAATCTACAGTATGTCTATTTTATTAACCCTTACCTCAAAACTTTAAAGACTAAGACACCCAGCAATAGAGTCAGCCCTACACCGAGACAGGTCAATACGATTACTAGGTTTGTCTGAACACCTGTAGATCGTGATTTCAACAAAGTTAATTTCGATGTTGTTGTCGATGCCGTTGATATTGATGCAGGTGTTGTTGTCGATGCTGTTGTTATTGATGCAGGTGTTGTTGTCGATGCTGTTGTTATTGATGCAGGTGTTGTTGTCGATGCTGTTGTTATTGATGCAGGTGTTGTTGTCGATGCTGTTGTTATTGATGCAGGTGTTGTTGTCGATGCTGTTGTTATTGATGCAGGTGTTGTTGTCGATGCTGTTGATATTGATGCAGGTGTTGTTGTCGATGTTTCATTTTCATATTCTGTACCTGGATACATGAACATTTAAAAGATGATAAATATGGTTTTAGGCAACATGAATTATTGAAGTTATATATAGGAATGATAAAAGCGCCACACATTTTGAATTATACTAGGCGTTCAATATCATGCAGTAGAGAGGGTTCTTCATTGTGCCAACGCCTACCAACCTCGATAGGTATTCACGAGATAGTGAGTATTCGATGTTACATTGTACGAATGTATATGATAAAAGTTATGTATAGTTGATATAAAATCACGTGTAAGACACAGAAATCAGATACCCCGGGTTTCTTTCAGTTGCTAGCACGGCTTTATGCAGGGTGATTCCCTGTCTCCATTTTTATTCTCTCTGTATGTTAACGATTTTGAAATGGATTTCATAGAAAATAAGTGTATACCCGTAGAAATACGAGATATCATATATGCAGACGACAATGCGCTTTTTCCTCCCAGAAACAGAAAACAATTTACAAGATATGTTGTTTCTTTACAGCAATACACATCTAAGTGGAAAATAAAGGTGAACATAAATAATACAACAACTGTATTCATAAAGGGAAGAATTGTCGTTGGAAGTATGGCAATGAATTCATAGATATTGTTGAAAATGTAAATACTTAGGAAAAACACTAAAGCATAACGATGAATTTCATATGAAAAAGAATACTAGCATTGTACTGTAGAAAGGGTTTGAATTGTTTAGCATCGGTGTTTTACTGTTACAAGCACACAATTGTCATTGTACATACATATGTAAAAACAAACCATCCATGACACCGGACCTCGGTTGTAATAAATTGAAGCCGTAATGGAGCATTGAAGCACAATTTACAAGTCTTAATTCAGCAACGTAAATTTCTTTTTAAAATTTTCAGGGGAGGGGGAGCAGCTAATGGAGAAGTTAACCTCACAATTGCCTACACTTATGGACATGAAAAATTTTCAAAAAAACAAATCGAGAGGGAGGGACCAGACAACCCCCACCCCCCCACCCCCCCCCCCCCACCCCACCCCCAGTCAACGCGCGGCTAAGGTGATAAACATACGACTATTTGCAAAGTTCTATATCAATTCAATGATGTACAACTTGGAAATGGGTGATCGAGGATGGCCCCTCCCTTCCTTTTTTTCATTTTGCTTGTCAATAATTTTAGGCAACTGTGAAGTTTTTCTCATGCTCAACATATGAAATTTTGAACATATTAACGTATGATCAAAACGGGGATGGGGTTTATGTTTTATATAGATTTTCGTTTGTTAGAATTTTTTCCACCCACTCCTCAAAATCGTTCCTACGGGCCAAGACCCTGTGTTACCAAAGAACTTACAACTAAGACTTAAAACGTTACAGAGTTCTAAAAACTCGTCCATGTATTTGACAAAGAAGACCAGATCAGTGCAAGGGTTCAAAATTTAGAAATACTTAGAAAATTATCTTTTCAAGAATATCAATAATGCGTCCAATAAATATGACAACATCCTAATAAAGGAAATAAAAGGATGATCTGGGTTCACGGATACTTAACCTACTTATTAATGCAATCTATGTATACATTTTAGTTAATTGTTACTAGGTCCCAAATATTTGTAAATCTGATAAACAAAAGGACGGCCACGATCATCATATTATCAACATTGTCGGATTGTACTATGCGTGTTAAGCCCTATAGATGTCAATACTTTGATGTATATGTGAGTACCTTGACAAGGTGTGAATCCGGTACTTGATGATTGTCCTGCCGGACACAGGGATCCTTCTCCTGTGAAAAAGTGATCTATATCAATCAGGATTTTATTGAAAGGTAAAGAAACAAAACTACAGAAGGTGGGTTATAACCTAGCATGGGACAAAAATATATCCTTTCTAATCTATTAATAATAGATTTATGATAATACCCAAAGAATAACGAAAAGAATCACTATGTTTATACCAAATCTCATCAATCGGGTTTATCTGAATATTAAATAGCATTAGCTAAAGAACTATACCGCACTTTAAGGTCACGGAAAACGTATTCAACTTACTCCAATTTTTTTTTTGAATATTTCAAGTCTTAAACCATTGTAACATACACGTTTTGAAGATGGAAACTCGCCAACACAACCAGGTTAAAAGACTTCCAAAGTACAGGATGTTAAGCAGTTTATTTCAATATTATATAAGTGTAACACCGAGATATACTTTCAAATTTATAAATATCTCAGATGAAACAGCATCAGAGGACAGATCTAACAGCCTCAGAGGATACATCTAACAGCATCAGAGGACACATCTAAAAGCATCAGAGGACACATCTAAAAGCATCAGAGGACACATCTAACAGCATCAAAGGACACATCTAACAGCATCAGATGACAAATCTAACAGCATCAGAGAACATCAAACATCATTAGAGAACACATCTAACAGCATCAGAGAACAAACATCATCAGAGAAGACATCTAACAGCATCAGAGGACACGTCTAACAGCATCAGAAGACAGATCTAACAACATCAGACGACAAATCAAACAGCATCAGAGGACATATTTAACAGCATAAGAGGACAAAACTAACAGCATCAGAGGACACATCTAACAGCATCAGAGGAAAAATCAAACAGCATCAGAGGACACATCTAACAGCATCAGAGAACATCAAACATCATCAGAGAACACATCTAACAGCATCAGAGGACACGTCTAACAGCATCAGAAGACAGATCTAACAACATCAGACGACAAATCAAACAGCATCAGAGGACATATCTAACAGCATAAGAGGACAAAACAAACAGCATCAAAGGACACATCTAACAGCATCAGAGGACAAATGAAACAGCATCAGAGGACACATCTAACAGCATCAGAGGACACATCTAACAGCATCAGAGGACAAATCAAACAGGATCAGAGGACACATCTAACAGCATCAGAGAACATCAAACATCATCAGAGAACACATCTAACAGCATCAGAGGACACATCTAACAGCATCAGAGAACAAATCTAACACCTCCAGAGGACATATTTAACAGCATCAGAGGACACATCTAACACCATCAGAGGACACATCTAACATCATCCGAGGTCAGATCAAACAGCATCAGAGAACACGCCTAACACCATCAGAGGACACATCTAACAGCATCAAAGGACACATCTAACAGCATCAGAGGACAGAGAAAACAGAATCAGAAAACAAATCAAACAGCATCAGAGGATACTGATGAGAAAAATTCCATCAAGTATGTTTCAAGTTTTCTTTTTTGTTTTGAGTAAAAACAGCGGATTTTGATATACTCAAAACTTGAATGAAACCTGGAATATTTTTTACATTTATTTTATGATTTCAGATTATCACATACTCTTATAACAAATTCCTGAGAATGTGATGTGACATTTCTTACATGTATTTATAGAATATATATAATACAGGTTGCATATTCTATCTACATGTATGCAAATGATACATGTAGCTTGCAAAAACAACAGTCGTTTTTTAATCAGATATTCTACGTTTGGAAGTGGATGCGCCTTTGTCATGCAGCTATATCAATATTAAGATGCGATTCATTATTAAATTGAAACCTGGGTAGGAGTACTTAACAGGAACTCTTCAATGATAGAGATAGGAAAAGTAAATCCTGACCTACGTAATGTACATGTATATAACATTATGAACTTTTATCCACACCTTTCCTTGATTCGCTATTTTACCTATACAGTAGCCAGTGGAGGTCTGAGGAGGCGGTACAAGATAATACACTCTGTATCCCACACAACTCTTCACTTTTATTGATAACCTCGTAGCACATGAACCAAACAGTCCCGCTATACAAGCTGTTCTGGTCACCTCCCCATCAGCATCTGAAGGCAACGTTCCTGAAATGGATGAGCATGTTTAAAAATATGCTTTATAAAATTAGTTTTCTATTATCTTGTCAACTTTAAATGAATTCAATAACGTTTTATACAAATCACAAGTTTACGTAACTAGGAGATGACCATATCTTATTTCCACAGAAGGAAAGAGTGACTATGGGTAAAAAAAAAATGTGGAAAAGCGGGGGTAATTTGCCACGTGCTAATAATAAATCAAAATTCTAAATTCCTTCCCAAAACATTTACATACCTAACATCCAGATAGGATATATCGTTCCACATTGGGTCAATGAAGGCGCCGACGTCACCATATCATTTCCTGCTCCACTGTCAAATCTGTACCATCCCGAAGTTAAGAAGTTGTCACTGATAGCAACATCAGATAACTGTAGGGTATAGTTACTAGACCGTCTGTACTGTCCGTTTATCAGTGTGTTACTTGTACAAGGATCTAAATAAGGGATTCAAGGAGAAATTAAACATCGTCGCAAACGTGTGATTTCCATTTCGAAACAAATCTAAATTCTGAATTAAAGAATTCTCTATTGTGACGTTGTTTGTTGTTTGTATCTACGATTCACGTGACGTCTTGACAGGTTGTGCACTGTCACGTGTTGATAATGATGACTAGAGGAAAATGGAAAACGTATATTCTGCTGCTGTTGTTTTGCGATCTGCATTTTGACTGGCTAATGCACTCATGAAAAGGTGAAGATAACGAAAAATGATCAATCTCATAATACCTGATCTCACCTCTGGTATATCCAGGGGTCCGTGTTTGCCCAACTTTCTATTTTGTATTGCTTATATGATTTATGGGATTGATCATTGTTCGTTATCTTCACTTTTCACCTATAAGAATGTCAAAATGTATTGGACATGATGTATTCATTGAAATATAAGAAGCTATAGTCTTTCTTCAAAGTTTTCTTTACTTTTATGGGGTCCAGAAAGGCTGTTATATCATTCATAATCCTTTGTCATTAAAATATGAAAATATACAATAACTAGGCTATTGAGGAAATGACTTCGTGTAAAATCATACTATTTTCTACAAAATCAATCCTTTATTGTGGGTAGTGGGTAGGTAATTTATATCAAATATATGTATATGTTTTATATGGCTTGAAATTCTATGAATAGAAAACACATCCGATCACAAACCTAAATGATCCTATCTATCACATCTTATATAGCATATCTTCTAATTTGAACAATGTATTTGATACAAAAGAAGATTTTTTTCAATTAAATAAGATCAAGAGCTGTCGCATAGCATCTCTCAGCCTTCTTGGTCAAGGAAGTATCAAGAGTATATGTAAAACTTTTACGGTACCAATTTTGATGCACCAGATGCGCATTTGACAAAGTATGTCTCTTCAGTGATGCTCAACCGAAATGTTTGAAATCCGAAATAACAATGAAGTGTTAGAGCTATTATAGGCAAAAACAGTGTGCCAAAAAGTGGAGTCAAATTCGCCATGATGTAAATGTACTAACAATGTTAGAGAACATAGAAAAAATAGAAAAGAGTGTGTGTTTCTAGGACTTACAATTGTATAATAAACCCTATAGAATAGTAATTATATAACTACACCTTTAAATTCTAAGAAATGATTATATTATTATAACACATCCCAGGTTTTACAAAATAATGAGACTGCACGAAACATGGGTTTTATCCGCTTCATTTTTCGATATTTTATTAAATATAAAATTAACGGCAAATTGACAGCTCAGCTTTCTCCAATGACAACTTTCCGAATTTGTGTAGCAATATTTCATTATAACCAACATATGGAATTTATGTATCTCAACTGATCCGAGATGCGAAAACGTATTCTGTAAAAGTTAAAAATCAATCTCATAACTTCTATAACGAATACAAAATAGAGAGTTGGGCAAACACAGACCCCTGGATATACGAGAGGTGGGATCAGGTGCCTAGGAGGAGTCCTTTGCTGACCGGTCACACCCGCCGTGAGCCCTATATCCTTCATCAGGTATACGGAGTAATCCGTAGTCAAAATCAGTGTACCAAGAACGGCCTAACAATGGGTATGAAACACGGCAGGCAGTATTTGACCCAATGATAGGTTGTATTGGCAAACTAATTCATTATAACGACTACAGAATTTGCGAAATGTTGACTTAAAACGAGATTGTTCGAACCACTGTAACATCATCACCTGCCTCGATTTAAAAACTGATACTACTCTTGTGTATCGAATCAGTTGAGAAATATAAACACCATGTGAAGGTGATAATGGAATAATAACATGTGAAAAATGGTACAAACCTGTACTAATGACTTTGGACAGCGAGAATATCAAAAGGATGCTGAGACAGGAAATCATTGTTCTGAAATTACAGTTGATAGAATATCTATAATAACAATATGTCTCCTCGGGAGAAAACGAAGTAAATATCACTGTGCGTGCGTGCGTGCGTGCGTGCGTGCGTGCGTGCGTGCGTGCGTGCGTGTGTGTGTGTGTGTGTGTGTGTGTGTGTGTGTGTGTGTGTGTGTGTGTGTGTGTGTGTGTGCGTGCGTGCGTGCGTGCGTGCGTGCGTGCGTGCGTGCGTGCGTGTGTGTGTGTGTGTGTGTGTGTTTTAAGCTTGTGGTACTTCACCTACAGCTGGTGAGATCTCCTATATATTTGACTACGGATTACTCAGTTTGCCTCATCAAGATTTAGGGTTCACGGCGGGTGTGACCGGCTGACAGGGGGTGCTGACTCCTTCTAGTCACCTGATACCACATCCTGGGGATCCGTGCTTCCTAACTCTTAATTTTGTATTCGTTATAGGAGTTATGAGATTGATTTTGAGTACTTATTAATGTACACCAAGCTACATGTAATTATCACAGCCACATGCAGGTAGTTTAATTAGCTTTTATTAATTAGTAATTTATTTATTATTGACGTGTTTCCTACCAATTGTTGGGCCGTTCGTTACATACTGATTCTGACTACGGATTAACCTTTTTACCTGTTCCAGAGATAGGGCTCACGGCGGTGTGACCGGTCAACAGGGAATGCTTACTCCTCCTAAGCGCTAGTATTTTCAGGGGTCCGAGTTTGCCTTACTCTCCATTTTTCATTCTTTTCAAGAGTTATGGGATTGATACTTGTTTGTAATATTCACTTTTTTATTGTTTCTATATTTAGTATACTAGAATCGGGAGTGAAAGGATGCCGTTATAATGGTGCAGGAATCTATTGATTGACGAGGAGAGGATGGATATTCAAACATTTGCGAGTAGCATGGCGTTCTCTGAAGAGGATCCGACACAGATAGTATATTTAAGCATATGTTGGTAAAGTTTTCTCGGGTACCAAGATACTTGTAGTTGATGCCCAAGCGAAGTAAGTGATTATTAAACTCTTTGTGGTTTCCGTTTAGCTTAATATAACATTTCAGAAGTTTTATCCTTTAATCAATATTATCAGTTACTGGCATTTATTTTGATTGGTGCAATTTGGTACCGGCCGGGTTTGATACTTAAGTGTAGTACCCTCAAGGGGAGTTTACCTGAATTCAACAATCAAGGATGGATCCACTGGGAGTAGTTTTAAAGTATAATTAGGTTTTTTATAATCATTCAAAATATCATCGTCCATGTTTCAAGACTGTGTTCCACGTTCTGTCAAATTTATTACTTATTCTTCTAGACAATAGTGCACGTACTGATTAAGTTTGGGCATGATAGAAAAGACTTCCATGAGATTTCTAGTTTCAGACTGTTTCTAGATATTTGAATGACGGATTAGAATTGCATGGTTTTTTCTTATATACCATGGTTTATACCAATTTTATGAGCTAAGTGGAAGACGACGCCCTGTCCTTGATCATACCTCTACCAATCATTGATAATTATTGGCTTGATAATCAGGAATACAATGGTATGGTTCCCCAACCATGAAGCTTGCATTGGAATTGGAGTGATTTGATTAAGGCAAAAAGGATTTTAAAAGGAGTCCAAAGGTTTAGCATTAGTAGATGCAAATCTTTGCGCTAAAAGTTCATCGTCAAAAGAAATTTATAGTTATAGGAATATTCTAGAATTGTCAGTTTTAAAATTGTACACGAGTTGCAATGTATTGTCTCAGTAATGTAAAATGAATATGAAAGTGTGGGAAATTCAGACCAAATTGTTGAATTATTGGACAAGAAAATGAATTTTTATCAAATAAATGCAGGTGATCGATATAGACGTTTTTAGGAATCGTTGTTCTGTTTGAGAAACTAAGTTAACCAAAGTCTTTAGTTTCAATGCAAAGCCAAAAATTTTAGTAAATGCTCAATATATGATATTGTTTATAACAACTGATGAAAAATCAAAGCTTTATAGGTTATATTTGCTATTATTACTTTTAATATCATTTTGTTGATATGTATATTTCCAATACATTTAAATTGTGCATACCTGTCGTGGTGACGTTTCCATATGAGTGAAATATTCAATCAATCAATCAATCAAATACTAGTTTTATAGAAAGTGTTTTGGTATGGAAGATATTGTATGCATACATGTGTGATTTCCAGATTCGTCAGAGAATACGCAAGTCATGATTCTGAATAAAACGAATAAAATAATTCAAATAAATCAGGTTGCAGTAAGAATGATCATAGTTTACATCATTACCTATTGTAAATTAAGACATCTTTATAACATTTTCGGCAGTTTAACGAGCATTTGAAATGTAATATTGGTAAACTAGACAGACAAAAAAAGGACAGCGTTTGATGGTGTTACACGTAAGACGACCCGGACAGAAATTCAATTTTGAACGGGTTTTAAAATGCGCCTCTATGGAGTATCTTACGATTGCAGACGACAGGAAATGATCGGAATATCGGTTTATCTTAAGTATGCAAATGGCATCGGCGATTATAGATGAAGTATTTGGCACCGAATACCGTGGCCAATTAACCAAAGCATACGGACACAAAGCTACTAGCGGCAGTGAAGGACGTTTTCACCGCACCTTGTCTGTTTAGCTGGAAGTGGTAAAAGTTCCTTCTATATCAAACTAACCCGAAGCTTCAGAATGACTTGGGTGTGGATGTCAGATGGGTTCCTCGCCTGCTATAGTGGATAGCGCAGCTCCAAATTCCTGGATCATTGTAGGGTCGATCCAACTTTTCTTAGCAAAATGTTCACTACTGATTCTTTGATCTTATTATGGTGCGCCGTAAGGCAACGCTCCATTTTGATATGAAAGATCATATTCATCTTATTTGAGGATATAGTTGAATTTTTTTATGCATACTGATGAATAAAATACGAAGGGATAGTGAAAAATGTAGAATACAGCGTTCATTTTTTTCCCTTTAATTTTGATAGCTAATAGACTAATGCAATAAGTATTGAGCTGGTATCTTGCAAGTCAGAGGTTAACCCTAACCCACACATCAGAGGTGGTGAAAATCTGTGGAGATACCTCTCTTAGATAAAATCATAAAATTATTATAAACATATAATGATATGGAAAATATATGCGCTCTTTTTTTTTTCTTTTTTCTTTTTTTTTTTTTTTTTGCCGTTGTACCTGGGAGCATCAGAAAGTAACAGGTATCTCAAAAATATTGAGTTTTATAGGCAAAACAGACCCACAGTGATATTTCTGTTGATTAATGATATTTGTACTTACACTGTACGTTATGGCTTCCAAAAACAAAAAATTAATAAAGTGACTGGTAGAGATAAGATGTGACGTAACATACATTCAACTGATTGGTAGATTTTTTAAATGAATATGTCAAGAGAATATTTTTACATTGCAGCCAGGAAGTAAATTCAATCCATTGTGTACAATTAATTTTAAACATCGAGATAGATTCCGCTGTGCTGGTTCTATTCTGAGAGCTGGACATTCTGAAATAATTTATATTTAGCGTCGCGTAATAGATTTGGGGCTTTTAAACTTATTGAGCATTTTACCTCTTCGTCCAAATGTCTTTGTGATTTTGATAGATTGATTGCTTATTCCTCCCACAATTGCATTAAACTTTTGCTATATTGTTAAAATTGCGATTTATCTTATCATAAACTTACATACGTTTATTAAATAAAAATTGCACATACATTTCAAAACCAACCATAGGGGACGTTGATCTTATCTGTTTGTTTTAAATATTTTTATATCTGAAGGTATGTGTGAACATTTATTTTGGTCAGGATATAGAAAGTTTGAATTTTATATCTGCACATATATACATCTATATACCCTTGCAACTTGGAAAACCACATGCATGCATGCTTACAAGCCCCTGTCTTGTCTAATGTTTTTATAGATCTTCTGTAACATCACTTTGTTGTATGAAGTACAGAGTCACAACACCACTATACGATATGCTGTCCAATTTTGGCAAGAATAACAGTTTATAACAAACGACTTTTAGTTCAGGGTCAGGACAAATCTCAGGGATATAGACATTTAATTGATTATGTCCTCAATACTTCATTAACCGTGTGCGTATGGGAAAAAAAAGTAAAATGCTGGAATGATGTAGAAGAACATTAAATAAAGCTAAATATGAATATTGAAAAAGTGTGACCCTAAAGAAAATATTTTGAAATTATGCAAATTTTGTCTATTTTGTTTCAGTTAACCAAAAAGAATTTACCATTAATATTACAACAAAAGTTAGCATATCGGTTTTGTTTGTATATACATTGCCTGTTAGCGTTTCGGTTTTGTATGTATATACATTGCCTGTTTGCGTTTCGGTTTTGTATGTATATACATTGCCTGTTAGCGTTTCGTGTAAAAGATGCCAACATGAAGTACATTTCTTGTATAGATTTACATTCTACTTTCACTTCTATCGGAGTTCTCAGCTGTTCTACTTTCACTTCTATCGGAGTTCTCAGCTGCTATAGATATAGTGGTACGTGTACTACATTCACCAATCCATGTGCGCATTATTTACAGCAGCACCGCGTCCTTAAATGGTTATCATTATAATCTGTATCAAAAGCAAACATTGTAAGAGTATTACCAACACTATATATACTGGAAGATATCAAAAGCAAACATTGGAAGAGTAAATCTTACCAACACTATATGTACTGGAAGACATCAAAAACGAACATTGGAAGAGTAAATATTACCAACACTATATGTACTGGAAGACATCAAAAACGAACATTGGAAGAGTAAATATTACCAACACTATATGTACTGGAAGACATCAAAAACGAACATTGGAAGAGTAAATATTACCAACACTATATGTACTGGAAGACATCAAAAACGAACATTGGAAGAGTAAATATTACCAACACTATATGTACTGGAAGACATCAAAAACGAACATTGGAAGAGTAAATATTACCAACACTATATGTACTGGAAGACATCAAAAGCAAACATTGGAAGAGTAAATATTACCAACACTATATGTACTGGAAGACATCAAAAACGAACATTGGAAGAGTAAATATTACCAACACTATATGTACTGGAAGATATCAAAAGCAAACACATTGGAAGAGTAAATATTACCAACACTATATGTACTGGAAGATATCAAAAGCAAACATTGATATTACCAACACTATATGTACTGGAAGATATCAAAAACAAACATTGGAAGAGTAAATATTACCAACACTATATGTACTCGAAGATATCAAAAGCAAACATTGGAAGAGTAAATATTACCAACACTATATGTACTGGAAGATATCAAAAGCAAACACATTGGAAGAGTAAATATGTACTGGAAGATATCAAAAACAAACATTGGAAGAGTAAATATTACCAACACTATATGTACTGGAAGACATCAAAAGCAAACATTGGAAGAGTAAATATTACCAACACTATATGTACTGGAAGACATCAAAAGCAAACATTGGAAGAGTAAATATTACCAACACTATATGTACTGGAAGATATCAAAAACGAACATTGGAAGAGTAAATATTACCAACACTATATGTACTGGAAGACATCAAGAGCGAACATTGGAAGAGTAAATATTACCAACACTATATGTACTGGAAGACATCAAAAACGAACATTGGAAGAGTAAATATTACCAACACTATATGTACTGGAAAATATCAAAAGCAAACACATTGGAAGAGTAAATCTTACCAACACTATATGTTCTGGAAGATATCAAAAGCAAACATTGGAAGAGTAAATATTACCAACACTTTATGTACTGGAAGATATCAAAAGCAAACACATTGGAAGAGTAAATATGTACTGGAAGATATAAAAAACAAACATTGGAAGAGTAAATATTACCAACACTATATGTACTGGAAGACATCAAAGGCAAACACATTGGAAGAGTAAATATTACCAACACTATATGTACTGGAAGATATCAAAAGCAAACATTGATATTACCAACACTATATGTACTGGAAGATATCAAAAACAAACACATTGGAAGAGTAAATATTACCAACACTATATGTACTGGAAGATATCAAAAGCAAACATTGGAAGAGTAAATATTACCAACACTATATGTACTGGAAGACATCAAAACGAATTATAATACATGTAGAATTTTCATAATTTACCCATTATGAAATTTTAATGAGGAAATGATAAAAACAATAAAAGAGCGACAATAGACCACAATGATGGTGGAATTAAAAAATGTTGTTCCACTGACTCTAGAAGATGCTGGCTTCAGTTTTTGTATAGAATTTCTATAAGACGTATTAAAACACGGCATCAGTAAAATGTAAGTGTTTAAACCAAAGTTTCCAATTTTTTTTATTGTTTTGTTGAGAATTCATCCCCCTTTTCGACTATTGGGCTATTGTATGTAACTCCGATCTTTGGTTGAGTGTCAGAGCTATCATTGTCAGATTTCAGTTCTTCTCATCCTTTGATTTTAATTTTGATGCTGCAAAGTGTCTCAAAAAGTCCATGGTAGATCGATAGGATTCCTGAAAGTAGTATGATACAGGTATGTTATAAACGTTATTGAAAAATCCAAAACTATTTCTGAAAGTAATATGGTATGATAGAAACGTTATTGTAGATAAATTTATTGACTAATCTGTTTACCTGATTCAAAAAGTCTACATCTTCCTTGGTGACGCCAAACGTTAGGGTCCCTATATAATGTGTGTTTATCCCCACGGTCCTAGACAAATCCTGTGACTATAGAAAATATTCACATTTGAATATTAACAAAAGAACTGTTGTTTTCTTCTAAAGAGTATTTAGATATGGGTTTTAATGGTGTTTTCTTGTAAAACTACACTTTTGAGGATGGATCGAAGTATTTCAGACACATCCTTATGACAACGAATATTTTGAATGACGCTATAATTGGCAAACGGATGAAGAGAGATGACCCGCTAAAAATCGGTGCCGTCCGTGAAATTTTCAATGATCTTTTATTTCATTATTTTCTTTCGATGTATTAATCCGGAATTCTTGAATTAGGTTTCTATTTAAATACTAAGTTACATTAGTTCAAATTCAAATCATCAGTGCACTTTTCACTTTTAAGATCATTCAAAGCATTTCTTTAACCTGCCGAACATGCGCATAACGATAAACAACGTGCCAAACATACCGAGAGGTGGGTATAATATGTTGCTTGATGGGAAATTATCTTGTCAAACAGAATATACCACTCTGATTAGTATGATGTTCTCACGAACAAATTCGACAAAACAGTCTGCAAATTCCACAAATAAATAAACTGTCCATCAATTTTGGTGCTAAAAAATCAAATAGAGATATTCCATCCAGATCCACTCTACAGTATGGAAACTGCATGTAGATAAAACACAGTTGCTGGTGATGAGCATTAATTTAATTCAATATTACACCTTTTTATCTGCTTCATACCTTGAATGATGGCAAATTAACAACTTCAATTTATGAAAAACGTGATTGAATCAGCTTCGTTCCATCTTTATGCAGCAATATTCCATTTTCACCTCCTTCTAGTGTTTAAGTCTCTCAACTGATTCGATACGCAAGAACATGTTCCACGTATGATCAATTCTTAAACTGAGACAGGCTACTGTGAGAGAGAACTTACACTAAATCCTATCTGATTGATGTTGCCATGGAGAGTGTGTGAATGAGAACTTACACTAAATCCTGTCTGATTGATGTTGACATACATGGTGTTGTAGAGTGTGTGAATGAGAACTTACACTAAATCCTGTCTGATCGATGACATACATGGTGTTGTAGAGTGTCTGTGAGTGAGAACTTACACTAAATCCTATTTAATTGATGTTGACATACATGGTGTTGTAGTGTGTGTGTGAGAACTTATACACTAAATCCTGTCTGATTGATGTTGACATACATGGTGTTGTAGTGTGTGTGTGTGTGTGTGTGTGTGTTCGCGCACTATGCCGACACTTACGACACGTATAAGGTTACACACGAGCAACCTATGACATTTTCAGAACCTACGACACAAAAGTGTGTCGTAGGTTTGGAGACCCCTTGAAATCGGAATTTTTCATCGTGTTTTACCCAGAAAATACAAAATTTTGTATAGTGTGAGTTTCCGGGTTACACACGACTTTTGTTACACACAACACCGAGCCATAATGGGGTGCTTACACACTTTGCATCCTTGCCACATTCTCGCGCATGCGCAAATTCAACTTCCTAAGGAAACGAGGTCGAGTGGATGACAATGCAAATGTAAGTGTTTTTGTTTATTTAATTGAATATAAGTAGTCAATTAATGATTTAAAATTGATATTTTTGTTCCCGTCCGTTTAGTTTGAATACATTGGGGTATGTGATGTATCGTTATTCTGCAGTAATGGTGAGAAAAAGTAAGTTGACCTTTGACACGACTAAGATACAATTAGATGCGTGTAAGCTTAATTAGTTCAATGGTTTTCATTTTCTGTATGTTTTTGTGTTTGTTTTATATCATCATGATTATCTTCAGTATTTTGGTTTATCATTGATTTGACAAAATGTTTTACAAATACAGAATCAAGGAATAGTTAGAATTTCCTCTTCAATACAATATCGGTGTACACGTTTTTTTTTTTAGACATATGAACATCGTTAAAAGCAACAATTCTCTAAATATTAAATGAGAATTGAATTATTATACACAGTATATTTGTCATTCTTTGATGAATATGCGTATCTTAATGTATAACATTGATATATAACAAACTGACGAACAACTGGAATTTCCTCTTTAGAATATTCTATCTTAGCTTGGCAAAATATTTTCAATATTTTCAAAGATATAAACCCCGTTTCAAAGCGACAATATCAAAGAAAATTAAACAAGTACATAGCTCCAAAAAATTGGGTCTTTATTACCACTATTTTTGGATATTATTAACTGGTAACCGGTGGATAGCTCCAGCCTCTTTCCCCTTAATAAGGAAGGTGTGGTCAAGCGCGGTTAAACAAGTTCTTTGGGAAAATATTGTTTACCTTATTTTAAGAAATTGTTTAGATTTCATTTTGTTCCAACATCGACCAGTTGCAAAGATTTTGGGTTAATTTATCTGATGGTTGACTTTACGCCATGGCTATAAACAACTTTATATAATATGTTGATTTATAGGCGTTGAAAGAAATTTCCAAATAAAGGGTGTTGAAATCAAATGGGACAAGGACATTTAAAGTATGTGCGGTTCAAGTGTCTCTCATCAATATGAATAGAATGAAAAATAAAGTAATTTGTCCCAAAATGAAGTCCCCCCCCCCCCCCCTTTCTTCTCTCCAACCCCATCCCCATTTGTGCATGCAGCTAGATCCAGTGTTTTCATACCAGACCAAATTCATGTTAAATTATCAATGTTTGTCCTGTTAAGAAGATATACTTTTTAAGTAAATGGAAACTCCAATCTAGTTCACTGAATTTATGAAAAGGCAAGAGCAGATCCGGATTTCTATCTCTCTCTCTCTCAGAGTGTTGCCAAATCGGTGTAACTTACATTAAAAAAAATAAAGGGGTTTCGGTCAAGGGCTACCGCTATTTTTAGAGCGACCCTGAACACTAGCGACAGCGATCACCGCAACACCGGCACCAGAACATGTACAGACTGATCAATCGAGTGGGGAAGATCCCCAGGGCTTTTTGTAAATTTCATATAAAGTTGCAGAAATGACATTTTTTATCTTTGTTTATTTTTTTACTTATTCAATTGTAAGAAATCAGATACTATTTATATGTATTTCTAAAAATAAAATTGAAAAAAAAAATAATAAATCCATTACGAGATTCGAACTGGGTACATGTTATCGTGAGTTTCATAGACATCTCTAACGATTACGTAACAGTGTTTTAATCTTCACACTCTTGTTATTTCACACTCTCAAATAAATGAAGTTATGTAAATAAATTTTGTGTAGCCTATGTTTCAAAATATTATCTGTATTTTGCACCATTTACAAATGTAAAATAGTATTGTTAAAAATTCAGAAGTTTTTGAATTTGTCAGCACTTGGAGATTATTTTTCTCGTGCCGTAGACCGACTGAAGAAGAAAAAAAAGGGGTCAGATTATTTTCTTAGTGCTGTGTTTAAAGTTATGTATTAGTAAGTATAAAATGAGGATATCATTGTTTATAGACATCAGTCAGTGCTGCATATACATGTATTACCATTGTCTGTCTGTCTGTTTACCAGTATTTACAGGTATCTGAATTTTTAATCAGCTGTTAATCTGTAAATGGATACAAATAGAAAAATGGGAGGGGGGATGCATATAGATAGATATATAGTGTATTTATCATCTATTTATAGAGATAGAGTTTTTTCCTTTTATTTATTTATATATATTTATTGATTAAAATACCTGTGCAGTATAATGAGTATAGGCCTTTCCGAAAACGTGAGTTATCTCTCTTTGTATTCTTACATTTAGTGTGAATATGACAACTTCCGGGTAGTAACACACTCATACTTCGCATATATTATAAGAGTTAGATCTATATTAGTATGGGTGCTGTTCAAAATCGAAAACAGTTGAAATTATTTGTACGAGAGAGTAAGAAAATGTTAATGGAAACTAAAACGAATTTCTTGATCGAGTCGGGTGTGATTTTTCGGGGGGAGAGGGGTTGTTTAAAAATTAAATTTGAAATCACGCAGACATTCATTTGCTTACATATGTCTCCAATAACGACTGACATAATTATTTTGTATGAAAACAGAACTTCTGATTCTCAAGAGATGATGGCATCTCATCAACTCAAAGCTCGGGTTTTTACAAGGATCGACACGTGCAAAGATCTTGCATACCCCCCCCCTTTCCAAAATAATAAAAAAAATCAATTAAATTAGGAAATCAACGCTCTCGTTGTTTTATCAGGGCTAAAATTAATCCACCACTACCAATCGACTCTTTCAAAAATAAACCAGATTGCAATGTTTGGGTAACTTTCTCCAAAGTACCTGGACGTGTTCATTCTGTGTGCAAATCATTTGTACATTGCAGCATGAAGCTGGAATTGTTAATATCAACCGATATATTTAAAATGCAGAAAAATAGGTAATTAAATAAAAAATTTAAAATTAATTTCGTTCAATATTGCTCGATTGATAAAAATCATTTTTCATAGATCTGTGTGATCTAGGGGGGGGGGGGGGGGGGGAGCTGCCATATTCTCAAATGTACTATCTGGGGGATAGGCAAGTTTAACCCCCAATAGAATACTTTTGACGTCTCTGTATCTTCCCTCTTTTATTCGTTTTAGCCTCCTTGAAATGTACTTGATTATGTATAGGCACGTATCATGTCATAATAGAAATTGCAATCTCAGATTTATACCCCCTTTTCGCCACAAATTTACAAAATACTTTTGAGTAAAACTCCAAATATTTAACCCAAAATGGCTGTATACAGGTACACACTCTTGCCGACTATAAATTCAGGGAGTTCAATTATATTTTAAGTTATTTTATTTTCAAAACATTGCACGTCTAAATGTTAGTTTAAAGGTGGTTTGTGACGATGAATTTCTTTATGGTTATACTTGTATTTGAAATTGTATAAAGTAGTTTACAAGTGGGCAGACAGCTGGAAATCTGTCAGTGGCCTCTCACTTACAAGTACAAGCTGGGATAAATTTTACTCGCCAATCGAAGAGATGGACATTTTCAGAATCCAGAGGTGTCAGTTCGACATAACTTGACGTGGCAGAACTGTTATCGCTGAATGTACTACATTGATATTGAACAAGTAACTTCTGATATTTTATTATAAATATGACTGTATTAAAACACGGGCTAAAGATTCTGAGGAAATGTATGCAATATATGATATATACTAATTTCAGTCGTAAAATCCTGGAAAATGGGGGGGGGGGGGGTAGTTAGAATAATCTAACTGCGTCTCGGGACAGGCCCTTCTCTTTAACGATAGAACATTCTATTTGGGGGGGGGGGGGATCCTCCTCTACTTAAAACATTAATTTTGTATTATTTTTACATGCAAAGTTGCTTATTTTCACGTGTATGAAGTAAACCTATGAATTGGGATTTTTTATTAATGTTAAAATATTTGTTGGCGTGATTACTGTAAAAATTATACAGCAATATCTTTGCGGCCTTCGGAACTGTTCATAATGACGCTTCTCGAATATACTACCCGGAAGTCTTAAACTACTGTTACACAAGCGCACTACGTCCCGGATCAAGGAAAGATAACTCATGTTTTTGGATTGGCCTATTGCCCATGTCTGTTGTAGGGGTAGTGGTAAAATAGTATGATATACATGTATGTATGATATTTTAATAATATTAACAATGAACCTACATTGTAATATTTTTGCCATAGTGTGTATATGAATTCTAGGTATCAGGACAACTCGCCCCCAAGACAACTCGCCCTCAAGACAACTCGCCCCTAAGACAACCCGCCCTCAAGACAACTCGCCCCCTCTTCGGGACAACTCGCCCCCTCTCTTGAGATAATTCGCTCCTAAATATCATACATGTTTACAATTATTATTTTTGGTCTAAATCCAAGAGGTGTATTACCAAAAATTAATGAATTTCTTATAGATAGTATATACATCACAGACAATAAGACGTGTTCACATTAACACCGAACTTCATGTCTTTTTATGCAAGACGAACGATTTTAGTGGAAATCCAGTGTTTGGGTTCAGTAAATTCATCATCACTTTTATGTACATGTAAAATATATAATTTCAGCGGAAACAAGTTAGCGTTTGGTATAGGGAGAGTATTAGCTTGGTCTACAGCTGACGTAGTATAATTATCAATAATCTGCGTCTGTTGTTAAATCTAATTGTTTCATTTCCCCCAAGCTGTTATAAATTTACTTCAAACATTATGAGTTACTCATCATCAGAGTTCTTTACACTTTGAAATCACCGCGTAAAAAGAATCAGTAAAGCAAAGCCGTTATAAAATTTCTAAAATGGGAATTTTATTTTTCAACGGGTATTAGTTGAGAAATGCATTAAAAGATAATTACATGTATCAGAATATTCATGCTTCACCTTTACACTTATGTATACTATATCGATAAAAGAAACACCCACACCCTCAAAATTTTCTCAGTATTAGAGACATTTAATCAATTACCTGAAGATCAGTAAATATAATTTTCCTTGCCAATTGATTTATGAAAAATATAACTTTTTCTGAAATGCAATAATTAAATATATGTATAATTCTATTAGAATTTACCATTCGTGTTAAAGTATGAAAGAAAAAGACGTATCTTTATAATTGTAATTGTAATTAAAAGATTTATATAGCGCCCTATCAACATTAGTTCTCTAAAGCGCTTTACAAATGTGAAAGAAAAGATAATATAAAATCGATGTGCACATACATGTGAATAAAATATTCATAGTGTCAGAATTAAAATGCATAAATATTATTATTAATATATAGCGATATGATATGATTACCCTAATAACATATGAAACAATTTAAAACAACCCTTAGGAATAATTAAATACATAACAAGGACATAGGCATAATAACAAACAGCAGGGTTTTTTTTTTGGGGGGGGGGGGGGTTGTTTGTTTTTTGTTAACAGCACTGTAAGAGCTGTATGTAAGAGCACTAAGTATATAAAAATAATCACAAATTAAAAGCTAATTTAAAGAGATGCATTCTGAGGTCCACTTTAAAATTAGACAATGAAGTACATTGTCTGAGTTTAAAAGGCAGAGAATTCCAGAGACTCGATGCAGCTTTGTCCAAACGTCGATCCCCATATGTTTTCGTACGTGTCCGAGGTACCTGGAGAAGATGCAGAGATTCGGATCTTAGTGATCGTGTGGGATTGTAAACTGTAAGGATATCCTTTATGTAAACTGGAGATAGGTTGTTGGGAGATTTGAAAGTATGAAGGAAGTATCTTATATTGAATTCTGTACTCAACTGGGAACCAGTGAAGATCTATTAGAACAGGAGTAATATGGTCGGATTTTTTTGAGCGTGTTATTAATCTTGCAGCTGTGTTTTGTGCCCTCTGAAGTTTGCTGGTGTGTTTAGAATGAACACCATAAAGCAATGCATTTCCGTAATCTAATCTGGATGTAACTAGCGAGTTTACTAGAGTTTTACATGCTTCATCATTGATAAATGTTAAAAGTGTAAATAACACACACAAAATAAAAATAAAATGTGATAATATATTTATATATAATATTGGGGGCAGGGTTTGACACTAAGGCACGCCCGACCGACCGAGACTACTAAATGATAGGTCTGGTTGGGTAAAATGTTTATTTACTAGTCCGACTGGTCGTGTTAAAAATATGAACAAATTTAAGAAACTTTACTTTAAATCATAAAATATTTTATTCATAAAAAAAATAACTGTAAAGAGTTTGCGAGCAATTTAATGAACCGCATGATGACATAATCTCTATCTTTAGTTCTAATAAGTCGCGGTCGTAAGTGATGTTCTACGACATCTACACATTGTTAAAGTGTGTAAAGTTATGTTTTGGTTAAATAGAATTATTGAATTCACTTTCATTAAAAAAAACACCAAAACAGTTCATTTGAATTGAATATAAGAAAGTGTTTATTAAACATATGTGCGGGAATGTCTATATAATCAAATATGAAATCTCGTCCTCAATGAAAGCAAAAGATGTCTCAAGAAAGAAAAAAAAAGGAAAACGTTGGGAAGAAACAAAGCAGCTAGGGCTTATGAAATAGAAATTTTAAAAAAAATATTGAGGTCAATTTATTCTATTAAATGGATTAAAGAATTTCCGTGCCGGTAAAAATTTAATGAAACTGAAAATAGGGTTGAAAGTAAAAGCATCAAATTGAATGACGAGATTAAAGATTTTTTTGAGACAATTAAATGCATTTTAGTTCAAACTTAACGTTTTTCATTTAAATTAAGTACATGTATTTAGATATGGAGAATCTTATAAAAAAAAATTCTGGAACGTTGGTCAGGGCTAGTGGATGTAAGGTCAGGTCTAGCAAAAATCATTTTAAGTAGCCCGATTGGTCTAGTGCCCCAAAAAGTTAATGTCAAACCCTGGGGGGCAAGTGTCTCAAGAGAAGGGGGCGACTTGTCCTGAGAGAGGGCGAGTTGTCCTAAGAGGGGGCGAGTTGTCTTGGGGGCGAGTTGTCCAGCATTCGAATTCTATTGGTATCAATTATATAGTAGGCCTAGTAAGAATACTATTCTACTTCTATTCAGTAGAAATAGAGCAACACATACAAGAATATTTAAGCTTACATTTATGTATAGTAGTCTGGTACCACTAAATATATTAAGTTGAGTGTTCATAATATGTTAAAAATTCAGATCATGATGTTTATTTACATGTCAGAGGGCATAAACATGCACCATACTTTTCATGAAGCACCAACACTCTTCATGAAGTATGCTGGCGTAAAGCTCAGCAGTTCAGGGTACCTGTAAAGTGCGAAACGAAACGAAATCCACCGAAACGAAACGAAATATGTCGAAAGGAAACGAAACCCACCGAAACGAAACGAAACCTACCTAAGCGAAATGAAACAAATTGTATAACCAAACTCTTTTAATTATAATAATTAAAAATGGCATCTTAGGCCCCTGTGAAAGTTACCACATATCAATAAAATTCGCCTCCCCTTTGATGTAGGCCTTCGGCTTAACTGATATAATTAAAAGAGATCGGTTATACAATCTGTTTCGTTTCGGTAGATTTTGTTTCGTTTCGGCGGATTTCGTTTCGTTTCGATTTCGTTTCGCACTTTACAGGTACCCAGCAGTTCATGCCCTTAAATACTTTAAAAAATTAAACTTATTTCTTAAATATGCATACATGTATTTGTACTTTAATAATCCATGTTTAGGAAATATTTCCATGTTATATATGTTAATCATATGTGTCACCATGCAATGTTAGATTGAAAAATAATATAAATACATGTGTATATGCAAGCTAATGTTTCATTAGATTCTTTGCATTTGATTTTAATGTCAAGTTTCTTTTTCATAGTTGACGCAACAGATTATGAGATACAGATGAAACATGCAGGGAACCATGTAAATGATTCTGAAAGTGGCTACCCAGGTGCTGTTTAAGGAAGCTTGTAATAGGAGTGGAAAACCACCCAAAAACTATGTGTCTCAAAATGCCAGTAGAGACATAGAAAGAAGAGAGGAACTAGCTGGGATATCATTATGAAGAACCTAACCTCCTTGGAGTCAAGTATGTGACAAATTATTCATATAAATAATCATCCATGTCACCATGAGATCGAAATTAACTTTTTAACCACAAGAAATTTTAGGTACTGTATTCTTTTCCTACTAGGCTCCAATTCGAAATTTAACCAGCATTTTTCTATCGATTGCTTTTTTTTCAGGAATTTAATAAACTAAGCACCCCTTTTATCAAAATAAATGAGAAGAAAGTGCAATATCAAAAACAAGATTGGAATTTCTTTCCTTTAACATTTTTAAATGAATTATCAGGCAATGTATCATTGGTGGGGGTCATGGGGAACATCTATGCAGCATGTACTCACTATCCAGAGGTCCTCCACCTACAATTTACAGCATTATGTGGCTTGAACCTTAAGACTTAATGTGTATTTAATTCTCTCTCTCTCTCTCTCTCTCTCTCTCTCTCTCTCTCTCTCTCTCTATATATATATATATATATATTTCTATTTACTCAATCATGTGTGTAATCATGCTTAGCAACTATCCAGTATGTTTCTGTGTAACATATTCTCAGCCATGCGGATGTTTTTCGTTAGATGTCATTTTTTTCCTGACGAGTGAGGGGAAACCATCCCCTTATGAAACAGCCTGTAGAGAAATAAATGTTATGTGATTGAACTCCATCTGATCATCAATTTATATATATATATATATATATATATATATATATATATATATAATCCAAATAGAAAGAGTTGATATCACACAGTCAAAATAATTAAATAAAAAAGCAGGAAAATATGCAGTTCCAAAATATATTCAAATCGCTAGTGCTTTCTGGATTTTAACATCCATTCTCAGGTGAATACAAATATTGAATACAAAGTTGTTTATCTTATATTGTTGTATATGTATATCTAAAACATTTGGAGATTTCATCACAGTGGCTCATCACAAATTAACCTCTCTCTTCTATATTTACATGGGGGGGGGATCTGGTATCCCAATAATCACTCCTTCAAATTTCTATTATGTCTCCTTTATTTTACTGACATAAGATTTTACGACCCCTCTCAATCGATCAGAGAAAGACCATAGTTTGTAAAAATACTTAGAATATCTGTTCGCACCAACAATATATTTGAAGGAACAATGCATTTTCTATCGTTTTTAAAACCACAGGAACTTTTCATCAATCACTCAGAATGGAAGACAGACTTGCATTGGTCAGTTCAAGTTGCTCTTCAGTTAGGATGTGTGAGAGTAGTTTAAGCAAACATCCCCCCATTTAAGAAATTATGTCATTGTGCTTCTGCACAACTAATCATAATCTTACGTTCTAAGTTTTTATAGTATGTACCTGGAATATGTCAATATAATTCCATTTTTCTCATTCATAAGAGATTTACCAGTTATCTAAATATTACGTATGCAACTAATCAGAATGAAATGCTTGACGTGTGCATGTGTAGGTATTCATATTGTAAATCAACAGCAAAAAATCATTTTAATTTAATTACCCTTTAATAAGAAAGTTGTGGTCATTTCAGTACCAAAAAATGAAAGAAAGCAATGCACGTTATGTGCATATGTCAATCTGTAATTCTGTTGATGTCATCCAACAGGTATTTGTATCATGTACATATGATTAGCATAATTAGTTTGAATTTCATGTTTGCATCATATATAAGAAAGCTGTGGAGATTTTGAAATTGTCTAATCAAAATTTAGCACAATTGTGCATGCACATGCTGGCTAGTAATTTTAACCATACCAATTTGTAAGTGCCAAGACATACTAAAATCCTCAACTTCAGAAGAATTTAATGAAAAACATAAACATTATGGTCCTTGAAATATAGAAAAAATATAGAATCTTCAAAAGACAGGATATGCATATACTGAGTGTTGGCATTTTTGTATTACACCAATCTATATAGATACACATACTATCTACTATGCTGTGATATCAACTCATTCACTTTATTCATAAGAAAGTTACAGACATTTTAGTATTAAATCCAATCAAAATGAAATTTTGCATGCATGTGCAGATTGGTCATTTTGAACATGCAGATCAGTTAATAAATATCTTAAAAATATCTTAAAAATAAAAATCTTAAAAATTACAAGTCTTAATTAATAAATGCCTACAATATGAATATTAAACAATCTCAAAGAACAACAAAAAATTTAGACTGATTCCCAAGTTAGTGTACCAAAATCCAATGCATGCACATTCAGACTAAAATACTATCTTTCTGCACATCCAAATGATATACATGTACGTACAATCATCTTAAAAAGATTGCATATAAAGGATCTCTTGTATAGTTATTGAGAACAGAGTATACCCTAAGTTCTGGGAACATAAATATAAGGAATCACTGTCTAGTTTGTCAGGGTATATGAGGTGATTAACAAATTAACATCAACTGAAAATATGAGAATTCATGCATAACAGCTTCACCGTTTATATAGTTTGCATGCATGTATCATGTTCATGCTTTTATGGGATCTTTGTGAATTATGTCAAGGATTTGGATGATTTGAATATATTATAAAAGTGGCAAGAATGAAAATAACATGTTCTGCCATATTTTTGTTTTCGACAGTTTATTTTATTTTTCAATGCGTTGTTTTACACCAGTTTTATAACGTATGCAATGCAGTGTACACCAGTTTTGGACAAATGAAATTGGCCTTTAGTTTGCTTCATCAATATACAGACTCTATTTCAATTGATTATATATTAATAGTGAGGCTCATGCCAGTATAAGGCAATATACATCTTTCTCACATAATCACTAGTGTGAGACCAACTCAACCCATGTGAGACAGCCATACAAGATTTTTCTGTCTTACACTGCTAAGACATATCTTTGCTTGTGATGTACATATGTATGTCGTATATTTTTTGATTTACATTACACGATAAAGAAAAATAGTTTGTATTGTTTTCTTCAAATTTCAATTTGATATATATTATGTATAGCTTTTTTATGGACAACCTTGGGTTTTGTACTTTACACTTATATTGTAAACCATTTTCAGGTATGCTGAGATCTTCATACTGTGTAATTAATTTTTGCATATATTCAAAGAAGGATTTCAATAATTTTGAATTTTCTCAAAGCTCTTGAATTAAAATACTGAACTGATAAAATGTGAGAAAAATAACACTTTATTATTTGCTCATGTGGGATAGGGAAATTCCACCTCTGGAACAAGATTCACTGCTTAAGATTCAGCAAAGTCTCGTCCTAGACTGCAAATCTTGTCCCCTCGGTGGAATTTCCCTATCTCCCATTCATACGAATGAAGGATTCCATTTATCACACACATGCAATGCACACGTGATATCATGCCAATATACATATGCATTTATCACACATGTAGCAAGTTTCAATGTTAGAACACATCTGATATATGCAGTGAGTTTTATGTCAATATATATTTATCACACACATGCAGTGAGTTTCAGTGCCAGTACACATTTGCACACATGTAATGAGTTTCAGTGCCAGTACGCATTTATCACATGCGTGTAGTGAGTTTAAATGCCAGTACACATCACACACATGTAGTGAGTTTCAATGTCAGTACAGATCAATACACATGTAGTGAGTTTCAATGCCAGTACAGATTTACCACACACATGTAGTGAGTTTCAATGTCAATACAGATTTATCACACACATGTGAGTTTCAATGTCAATACATATTTATCACACACATATATTGAGTTTCAATGTCAATACAGATTTATCACACACATATATTGAGTTTCAATGTTAATACAGATTTATCACACACATGTAGTGAGTTTCAATGTCAATACAGATTTATCACACACATGTAGTGAGTTTCATTGTCAATACAGATTTTTCACACACTTAAACTGTTAAGTGAGTTTCAATGTCAATACAAAGTGATCAATTCTTTTGAGAAGCCTGTAGTAACCAACCATGTTGATATCCAAGAACTTTTTAACATTGTTATCTCTTTCTAAAATATTCAAAGTTTATATTTGGATTTCAAAAATCTTTTGTCTCTCAATCAACACATTGAAATTTGGTTTAAAGCATGTTGAATTTAGTTTCACAATCTTGATATGATTTAATTGTGATGATTTCAAAAATAACATTCCTACTCACCACCCTGCACCTCAGAAATTAAAATGTAACTTAGAAATAATGAATGCATTTAAAAAAAAAAAGATTTAAAAACATTCAATATTTAAAATGATTGGACCAGTATTTCCTAATGTGAAATAATGTTAACGTGTACTGTGTTGTGCGGCGTGAAGACAAAATGTTTGGTAATAAAATAAGGTTATATTTAACAAGGAAAAAGTTTTTGAATAGGTATTGACCATATATTACACAGATAAGTTAAATAGGCAACTTAATAAATTTCAAATGATTAGGTCACTAAAGATCATTTTGGAAAGATCAAGGTCACTCAACATGTACCTTATATAGAAAAGAACCTTTATTTCAAAAGTTATATATCATTGTGCAAGTCATTTGTTACATGAAGTATTTCAACTTCATTGGTTAGATGCAGTTTGGGGAAGCAATTACTAATATTCTTGTTATTGGATTTCACTCAAATAGAGACATCAACACTTGCCCGAGTCCCCACATACACAGGGTGGAAGTAACTTGTTTATGTGTTTGGAAAACGCGATATGTATATTACATATTTAAAGTTCATTTACATTTTGTTAATAGTAACTTACAGCAGTACAAACATTTTAAAGCTTTATCTCTTCAATGTTGTAGACTACATTCAGAGGGAATGCAGATACTGAGGCCCCCAAGCTCATCTAGGAAGTCGGGAAGAAAAAAGCGAGGTATTTGTATGTCATAATTTGTATTATATTTTGTTATTCCCAAGCAAATGAAGTTTAGGAGGGTATATTAGAATCGCCATGTCTGTCTGTTGGTCTGTCTGTCTGTCGATTTGTCTGTAGGCATAATTTTGGCTGTACTCATTTTAGGAGACTAGCTAATGGAATTTTCTTAAAATGTGTACACTCTCTCAAATCATAAAGACATAAAAATCTGCACCTAGGGTTTTCATAATGATTGGACAAAGTTTACTTAATTTAGATCATTTTGTTGTTTCTTTGAAATTAGAAAAATTTTGAGCCTTGTTTGCTTTAACTTAAGGGTATGTCCTGACCTTAGCAGAGGGTCATTTGGACAAGATTACAGATATTTTTATGCCCCCTAGATCAAAGATCGGGGGGGGGGGGGGGGATATTGTTTTTGTCCTGTCTGTCATTCTGTCTGAAACTTTAACCTTGCTAATAACCTTTGAACAGTAAGAGCTAGAGCTTTGATATTTCACATGAGTATTCCTTATGACAAGACCTTTCCGTGGGTACTAAACCTTTTGACCTTGACATTTGACCTACTTTTTGAGAAAAAATTGACATTGGTCATAACTTCTAAATGGTAAATATTAGAGCTTTCATATTGTACATGAACATTTCTTGTGACAAGATCTTTTTACTGGTACCAAGATATTTGTCCTTTTGACCTTGGCCATCTTCAGAATTGGCCATTATCGGGTGCATTTGTGTTTCACAAACACATCTTGTTTGTCCTTGCCATAAATTGCAAGATGAAATAAACAGGAGAATAATATACTAGGTGCAGAGGTTGCTTGTGTTCAAAGAATGTGCAACAACCAGCATCAGATGATAATCATTTGGACAAGCTAGGTCAAGGTTTCTGGGTGTGCAATGCAAAATTCTTCTCTATAATGTAATTTTATTATGAAATAACTTCAGAAAATTATACAAGATTAATTAAAATATGATCAAAGAAATGTCATGACCCTGAACACAAGTCATTCAGACAAGTTTAGGGGCACAGTTTAGGAGTTTCAGATTATGAAGTCTTAGGAATGTTAATATTCTAAGTTAGAGGTGCATGGAGAAGTCATACTTGACACAAAGGCTGCTTATAGCCAAGAAGTATGTCATAAACCTTATGCCCAGGTTATTTGTAGAGGGTCATGATCACATGACTCAAAAGTCAAATGTTCTTTAGGCTGCACCAATTTAATGCTGGGATTTTGGACAGTCATATTTTTCTGTTACTCTACTCAAAGTTTACTCATGACCAGACTTTTGGACCAATGTCATTTTGGGAAGGTCAGGCTCACTCAGAATATACACCTTATATATAAGGAAAAGTGCCTTATTTCATTAGTTTTTAAACAAGTATGGATCATAAATCGTGCAGATAGGTAATAGTCAAATGGCTTTCAGACAAAGGTCACTCAAGGTCATTTTGTAAAGGTCAACATCACTCAACATATACCTTATATATGATAAAGAAACCTTCATTCCAACAATATATCAACATTTATTGAGCATTGTGTGAATCATTTGTTATTTGAAATAGTTCATTCAGGTGAGATGTATTTTGGGGAGCATACATCAGTTTTATCAATATTCTTATTTTATATTAAATATCTATTGGTAGTTTAATAAAGGTTTAGGATAGAACATTTAAAAAATATATTATTGATTTGAAATCATTTACTTTAAGTTATGGTAAATGATAGAGAAAATGAGTTGGACAATCTTTCAAGAAACTGTTGTACAACTGTTTCAAGTGATATGTACTGTCCATTCTTTATTACAGCCAATGTTCAGTGCCACACTTGGACCACTGCAGAAAAGGCAGCTTTGTAAAGACAATTTGAGACTTTCATCAAACTAGGAAAAACTCTGGCTCAGGTTGCTGTCTAAAATCCATTTGGAAGGAGAAATCGCTGTCCAGTTTAACATGGTGTCGTGGAAAGTTTGCTGTTAAAAAAATTACTTCTGACAGAGGTGTTACAAAGAGTTAATCCAATTTTTATGCCCCCTCCATTTGAACGAGAGGGGACGTATATATTGTTTTACATGACTAATTAGGTCTGTAGAGCAAATCTTGTCTGCTCAATATCTAATGAATTCTTTTGCTTGACTGTTTCCAAACTTGGTACAATGATTGCCCCTAGATAGTGAATGAACCATATTAATTTACAGGTCACAGGGTCAAGGGTCAAACTGGACACAGTAAGATATTGTCTGTTCAATATCTTGAGAACGCTTTCCTGACAGACATCAAACTCGGTATACTGGTTTCTTTTAAGAAGTAGGTGGTTTCTTTTAAGAAGTAGATGGTTTCCTTTAAGAAGTATATGTCCCATAATGTCCCATATTCATTTTGAAGTCACAAGGACAAAGGTCAAACTGTACATAATAAAATATTGTCCACTGAATATTTAAAGAACCAACCCTTTACCTGACAGTTACTAAACTTGGTACAGCGGTTGCCCCTAGAGAGTAGATGACCCCTACTGATTTCCAGATCCCAAGGTTGAAGGTAAAATTGGACATAGTAAGATACCGTCTGTTCAATATTTGAGAACCATTCGCTTGACAGACATCAAACTTGGTTCACTAATTTTCCTTAAGAATTAGATACCCCATGGATTTTGAGGTCACAAGGTCAAGGGTCAAACTGGACATGACAAGATATTGTCTGCTCAATATATTGAGGACTCTTTGCTTGACAGATATCAAATCAGGTACACTTGTTCTACCTAAGGAGTAGATGACTCCATTTGATTTTGAAGTCACAAGGTCAATGGTCAAAATGCTACGGACATAGGTATTGTCTACACAATATCTTGAGTTTGCGTTTCTTGACAGACATCAAACTTGGTACACTGACACATCATAAGTGTAGATATCTAGTATTCATTTTAAGGTCAATGGTCAAACTACTCTGGACATCAGATTTTGTCCATTCAGTATCTTGAGAACCCTTGTTTGACAAACATCAAACTTGGTAGTCTGGTGCCGCCTAAAGAATAGATGGCTCCCATTGGTTTTAAACTCTCAAGGTCAAAGGTCAGGACTCAAATAACTGGTTATTTGAAAATATCTGCTCAGTACCTTTAGAGATCACATATAATGGTTGCCTCTGACTAATAGATACATTGTAACTTTTGCTACCGACATTCTAAATGATCATTTTCAATATTGTAATATGGAGGGCATATATATTTCTTAAATCTTTCTTGTAAATGGTTTTGATACTAGTTTTATATACAAGATGTATTATCAGCATTTGTCATTCATTGTACACCATACATTGGTTCATTCAAAATTGATAAATATATAATCAACAGCAGTACACATGAAATAATTCTCCATCTATATCTTGAATTGAACAAAAAGTTTAATGGTATTCCAAGGCCTTATATTCATGTGCGATTGACAGACTGAATGAATATACTAAGATAATATAACAGTATTTAACTAAAACTAATTGCAGTTTAACACTAATGTACTTATAATGTAATTGATAGTACCATGCTCTTACTTGTAACTTGTTTTCATTTATATTCAATAGATATTTCAAGTTTGATAGCTAACTCAAATTTCAAATATGAATGAACATTAAGTGTCTGCTGTTTTAAGACTAAAGAGTAGCTTTATTTACATCATATGAGGTTTTTTGAGCTAAATTGATCAGCTTTGTATGCTTATGAAATAAATATGTACACCTATATTTTGCAGTTGATTGTACTTTGCTTTAAAGAAGTCTTAAAATTGGTGTAGTTTTCATTAGGTTTGGACTTCGCAAGTGACAAATTGGATTAGGAGTATTTTTACTCAGTGTCTTCTCAAATACTAATGAAAAATCAAGACAATTTAATAGAGTCTTATAAATTCAGTATCTCTTGATAGATTGCTGAAAGAGTAGTACGAAAGAAAAATCCTGAACTCTGAACGATCAGATTCATGATGGATGCAGGGACACACAGTATTTTTAAAAGTCCTTGGTACAAGTTCTTCCTGTGACTTGAGCAGTGTCTGTATTCAGATATTTAAAAAAAAAGATCTTTAAAGCACTGTAGTACACTGTCATATAACCAGGAATATTTCCTGTATGGTCACCTTTAAATGGCCTTTGGTGTCGTATTTCGACATAAAGGACATCCAGGATACAGACGCCTTTGAATGCAACATTGGTTATATTACAAGTGTGACTGATAAGGAGCGCCAAATTAACAAAAACTCAGATAAAAAGATCAGTTCAATTATTACCCGTAATAATCAATTGACGTGCGCATCAAATCAATCATTGTTCTCATCAATTGATTAGGTGTTCACATCAATTATTGCGCCCATATATTAAATAATGCGCGCTGCCCATCAATTCAATGTATGAGAGCAATAATGGGTTTGCTGCGCGCATTTATTTAACTGATGACTGCAATACTTCAGCGCGGCATGTGATTTTGAGCTCCGTATAATTGATTTAATAATCTCTTTAATTCAATTGAAAATATCTTAATTATTTACAACGATTTTTGTACAAGAAATTAATGAGCACATCAACTCTTATATAGAGAGAAACACTTCAATTAATATAATGAATTCAAGACAGATCTAATTAGATAGTTGTTGTATCTAGAAGAAGTATTGCATGTATCAATTGAATAAATATCAATTCAATTGAAGAGAGCAATAATTAAATTATTACACACAGTAATTTAATTGAAGCGCCAGTAATTGAATTAAAGCTTTTTTTAATTAAATTGTGGAGGGCATCAATTCAATTGTTGATATCAGTAATTCATTTGAAGAGAACAACAATTCAACTATAGCCTAATCAACTCATCAAAGTATTCAATGCTATAAAGAATTCAATCAATGCGCGCAATAATTCAGAATTGTAGATTTTAGTAATTATCTGAACATGTTTCATTGAATTGTTGCAAGCATCAAATGAATTGATGATATCTTCAAATAATTAAACTTATCTTGAATTTAGCTTCTTAGACTGAAAACCTTTTTCAAATCTTTTTAACATTAATTTCTGTTACAGAAGAGTATATTTTAGTTCAACTGACAAAACACTAGACAGCCTCTCTCTCTCTCTCTCTCTCTCTCTCTCTCTCTCTGATATTTATATAAATTCCCCAAAAAGTTGTTTTTTGAGAAGTGGTTGAAACACTTGAGTTCCCTTTTAATTCCTTCAATCAACCGCCAGACTAAATGTAGTGACTTTCATGTAATATATCAAGTTTATACACTCTGTAGTGAGTTTCCGGTGTGTGTTCACATGTGACGTGGTGTCGTAGGTATCAGGTGAAAATTCAATTTTGTTAAAGACGGATTTTCTATATTTTAAGTATCAGAGCAATATAAACAATTTAATCAATGCGCGCTAGAAATTAGAATAGTAGATATTATTAATTATTTGAAGAGATCTTCAATTGAATTGTTGCGCGCATCAAATGAATTGATATTTTCAAATGCTTAAAGATGTCTTGAATTATTTGAGTTTACGTTGATTTGGTGATTCATAGACTGAACACCTTGTTTAGATCTGCTTAATATTAATTACCGGTATTATATAATGAGACTCCCCCCGGAAAATTGGCTATATATAGTAAGCCCCCCTCCCCCGGAGGAGTCTGGCAATATAGTTAGACCCCCCACACCCACACCCACCCCACACTTATCAATAGTGAGCCTCCCTCCTTCGTGATTGGTCTGGATTTCCATCGGAAGACTGGCTATGGTATTTAGTGAGTCACCCCCTTTGAGGGGTGGCTATATCCCCTAGCCCTAGTAGTGAAACTTCCCTACAATACACATACGTGGTTGGTTGCAATTTCATTAATATCTTTGATATATTGATTAAAGGGGTAAATTCTTTTGGCAGTCGTTCAACTACTGAATTGAATGCTCATTGCGCTTATGAAGGATCATTTTTTAATAAGATGCATTTTGCTATATAGCCAAATTTATTTAGGGGTAATACTGATAGTTAGCCAGGTTTCCGGTGGATGTGGTAGGGTTGCTTTATAGCCAGAATTTCGGGGTGGGGGGGGGGGGGTAAATAGCTTGGGGGAAAAGCTATTCTTGTACTCTGTACAAGGACACAATGCATGAGCAGACGAATACATTTACTGTATATGTACATTTTCAATATCCACTCTTCGTCTTTTCATCAGACCTTATTTTTATTTGATATTATTGTGTAACACAGGACATATTATAAAATCCAACTTATACTGTGACATAGAAAATGTTAAAAACGGATATTGAACCAGTATTCGTGATTCGATGAAAGACCCTATATTGTCGAATGATAAATGAACCTTTTTCACAATTTATGTCGGGGAAAAAAATAGGAGTTTTTCCTTACTTTTATACCAAACACATAAAAAAAATAGTTTAATCTCAATTTAAAAGGACTTTCATACAATGATAGACGATTAATAAAATGGTAAATAGAAACGTTTTAAATTTTCAACCTAGGACGTAAATATCCATCTGGATCCTCCATTATCCTAAATTCTCTGAAAGTAATTACTAAATGGCTAGGCATAAAGCAGATTTTCCGGAGGATGAACCTACTGAAGGGGGTATACGCTACAACACCAGGTGTCTCATCCCATGCCCCACCAGGGCTTAACCATGGACGCACTGAAGGCATAACGCCGGACTATTTAGACCCATTGCCTCTGAGGATTGGTACACGTCCTCCAACCCTTGCATCCACTCCTTGGTAGAACATCAAATACCTTTAATTAATATAACTTATGATCAAATATATAGGTTACAATGTGACACTTCAAACCAAGGCTCTTCTTCGGATATGAAGGTCATTGAAATATGAAAATATTCATTGCTAAACACAACCTCGTGCACTGGCCGAGAAGCCATATCGTCTGATATATATAAAAAAAAATAGTTCTTTTAAAGGTACCAACTTTCCGGATAATATTTTGTGATAAACTGAAGTAAAACAATGCATAAAAGACTGGGATTTTATTTCAATAAACACATGTAAATTATAGCGAACAGGACTATTCCGTATACCAAAGTAAAGACCCCCCCCCCCCCCCTTTACTTTAGTATCCGGAATAGTCCTGTTTGCTGTAAAGGGGGATACTGTAAAATAAAAATTGTTGGGTTTTGTTTTGTTTTTTTTGAAAATGGTTGAAATGCTTGAGTTTCCTGTGCTCTCAATCAATCGCCAGACTAAATGTAGTGACTTTCGGGTAATATATCACGTTTAAACACTCTGTAGTGAGTTTCCCGTGTGTGTTCACATGAGTCATGTGACACCGTGTCGTAGGTATCCGGTGTAAATTCAATATTTTTAGAGACGGCTTTTCTATATTTCAAGTATCAGAACAATATACAGATGTCCCACATTACGTAAAAATGAATTTATATTCTGGTTAGCATAACTAGAACATAGTGTAGTGAGTTTCAGGTGTAAAGTCTTGTGTAGTGAGTTTCGGCATTATGCACGTATGTGTGTGTGTGTGTGTGTGTGATTCTGCCATATTGGGGACCTGCTACAGATACGCAAGTCATAAAATGGGGGCCTCAAAAAGTTTGGGGACTTGACTTAGGTCCCCAATCTTTTTTATCGTTCAAAACAAATAAATAACATGTCTACTTTCTAGAAAAATAAAAAAAATAACGTGTCCCACTTTCGGGGTTTCATCAAACACATGATTACACAGATACTGTGTGGATTTAAGTTGCCATCTTCGTTTACGCACCTCTGACGATACACACATGTAATATGCGCATGCGCATGTGTAAAGAGAACGGAAGTATAACTGTTTTGAGGCGGGAGTCAACAAACATGACAAAAAGAAGACGCAGAAAGGCTGGGTAGGAAATTCTGGATTCTTTCAATAAGGATTCTTTCTATATCAAAGAAACGCTGGAAAAGGGTATGTCTTGTTACTTGTTTGATGAAATATGATGTGAAGAATCTTACATCTTATTTTAAAGTGCAAGTGGGGGGGGGGGGGTCATTGACGATTGCTGCATATTAGAAATTCAATTGAAATGAAAAGACAGACATATTGGTTAATATTTTCCCTTCAAATAGTACACAATGTATACTACGCGGGTAGGTTAAGGATTCCCTTATAGAATATCACAGTGCACTTTATGCCTTTACTTCTCCGAACTACCAATATATGACGTCATAATGGAAAATGACGTCAAGTCACTGCAAACTTGAGCTGTTATGACGGGGAGAATATCAAAAACTTTAGACCTTATTTCGAACTGCCTATAAGATGTCAGAACGCTATTGCAAAATTCACGTGTCTGAATTGTATTTTAATATCTTATATGTGCGAATATTTTAAAATAGTTTGTTTCATTACCCTTGATTGAAATTCAGCGTGTTTAAACTGCTTTCGAAAAATATACTTTTGAAATATACTCTGATTTATACAAGTGGTAAGAGGCAGATTTATGATGTGTTTATAAAAGAGTCTAGCGCAGGCAAGGATTCATTTGAGATCTTTTACGGAAATCGTGAAACACTTCCAACAATTACAAATGACCGTCAGGTGATCAACGAAGTCATGTGATATCATAATACATAATATAGCCGAGAGAACCTTCTATATAAATTATCTGTATTTAAGCATATAAATTACAAGTGAAAACCAAAAACCGAACTCGCAATCCAATGTATGTTTTGAACGCATTTCAAACTCCGGGAAGCTGTATTCATTTCACAATATTTTAGAATTCAACTAATAAACGATATGAATGTGCACACATATGTGTCATAGCAACATGAGATTTTGTAAGTTTTATAATAAATGAATTTGGTCCCCGTTAATTGGAGATACGGGAAAATAGTACACGTAATGTAGGTTTTTGAAGCCAAACTTGAGATCGGAGTCTATCCCCCCTTTTCTTCTCTAATTCATCTACCTATTACTATATATAGTCCTTCCTCTCACTTAAATTGTTACGCATGCTTAAAATAGAACATGTATGTCATTTTAACTTGTGTCTAAAATATGTAGACCTTATCAGGACCTTAGAAAGCAATTTCAGTGGGGGAGGGGGGGGTCTTTTTCCTGGGGGAAGGGGGCACTACCAAACAAAAGGACAAGATAGGATCAGACCCCTCTTTGCTCTTTGTTTGTGGTGTTCCTAAGAATGATGCAATAATTCATCATTAGAAACCTGTTGCCATCCCTGTTATGAAATGAATATTGATTTTAAGTTATGGGATATCATATACAAAGGTCACATAAGGTCACAAAATATTAGGCCAATATCCGATTTTTTTTAAATTTTTTTTTGGATTTTTTCCCCCCATTTTTATGCCGCAAATTTTCATTAATTTTCAGCACATTTTGTTTCAGAAAACACAGAGCTCTAAAATAAGAAAATCCAAAAGGGATTTACTTAATAAAACATCAACGTACTTCATTGTTACTCAATTGATAAGCACTTGTTTTCTATTGTTTAAGACTAAAATAATTGTAATAAATGTTTTCAGGTTGTTTATACTAGGGATGCTAGTGCTGCAGCAATGCATTCAATGATTTAAAAAGTTATCAAATCACTGATATAAATTATAAATAATATAGCTACAACCATTTGTTTTTCTTTTTTTCTTTTATTCTACACAATTCCTAAGATTAATAAATGAATAATATCTCATTGTGGTCTCACTAGCCTAAAGCTGTGTGTTAATATTATGATAAGCTGCATGATGCATATTAGATGGTAGCATACATTTATTAATGTTAGATTATACTTATAATATTATATTAAAAATGCTCTAGATTAACTAAATAATGCTCTAGATTAACTATTTTCAAACTAATGTTAAAAGAATACTTCATAAGTCCTAAAAATTTAAATTTTCTCTGGATTTCTTTTTGTGTGGTGGTATCTAACGTAGGTCCAAGTTCCTGTGCACTGTAAACAGCTGATTGAGGTCAGACATATTATGGGTGTTGAAAATGCGCATCGAGTGTTTGATTTCTTGTCATTCTGCAGTGCTGTAATCTTGTTTATACTCTCTTACATCCGTGCAATTTCTTGTCAATCGCCATAGATGTGTTAGACCATGATAATTTTTTTTTTTTTTTTATAAATTCTCATCCCCGCCCGCCTCGATTTCCCCCCTATTATTGTAAAATCGTCTTGATTCTGGTCGGGATCGGTATTCACCTCCCCATTCAACTTTCATTTTTATACCCGCGTATTCTCCTTGACAGCTGACAGGCTAGGTGAAGGTAAGGGTAATTTCTTGTGAAAGATTGGTGAAGTTATGTAGTAAGAGATATTTACATTTAAATGGACTTCTACTACGACTTTTATTCGGGCATAATAGATAAATCTGCACCCATTGATGAGGTCAGCAAAAATCTGTACAATGGAGGAAATAAAAATTATAGAATAATCATTTAAGATAAAGCAGTATAAATCTTATATCATGTAAATGAAGGCATATTTTAAGATTCACAGATTAGGTCATGTCTATGTTAGTGTCCATTTTCAACAATAAGATGCAATTAATGCTCTGCCCATATTACGCCATATTGTATGTATAAATATATTATGAATAACAAATATAAGAATATTTTTCAATGAAAACAATTAACCAGGCATATATGAAATGCCTTGTCCTGGTACAATAAGATAAGATTTATTGAGACCAAATTTAGGCCCTTGAGGGCATGCAAGAAGATAGATGGAACATTCTATCGTTAAAATGATATTGTCCTACGGACCCAGTTTAACAAAAGAATTCGTTTCCATGTATTGACAATGTAGCAAGATAAACACGGGCGTTACTCGAACTCGGTGAATTCACTATGAACAATCCCGAGAGTTCTTAATGTCAGCATGGTGTGTAAATTCGAAGGGAGAAAAATGTTGAGAAAATGAGCTGAATTTTCGTCTTTATTTGGATTACTTTTTAGGGTAAAATTCATTATTCAACTATCCCATATTTACACAGTGTTTTAGTTTGTGTTTTTATACTGTTAGATATTCGAATCCACTTCATGTGACTTTATCAATTACATTGTTTACATTAAAACCTTTGTGATGTCACAATTGTTGATATGAAAAGGATATAAATATAATATGAGCTTTATTCACTGTAAAAAGCATGAACATATAATAATAGCAAGCGTAGCAAGGTGCAACGTGCCGCTTGCAAAGCGAGCTCAATATAGACACGAGCTCAATATAGACAATTGTGTAAGAACAGGAAATTCAAACTGAAATCTATACATTAATTGTCAAGCAAATTTTTGTGTGAAACCTTCCCAGAATTCCTTTGCTACTGTACCAGCAAAGTAATTTACATTTCATAAAATACAATGTAATTGTTTAACTTAATCAAGTTCAAGTAAACACAATTTAAGTCAAATTCAATAGCGATATGCACATACCTGGTACATTGTACATGTATATGCACATTTATATGGATTCGGAGGGCCTCGAAAGCGATTTTTGTCGTGTAAATAATATAAAAAATTTGCAAGGGGGGTTACAATGTCATATAGCTTTAGATTATGCATATATTCTATTTAGATCATGACGACATCGCTCATATTTTTTCAGGTTTAAATAAATCATAAGGAAAACAACAAAAATATGTAACTGTCAGTAGGCCTACATGAAGCACACAAAAATTAGCATTTTGTTGTATATAGGAGATTCGATATTTCTACCGATCATTAATGATCAGAAATCGCACTAAAGAAATGGCCTACAATAGATAAATTGAAAGTTGGCAACACGATTTAACATCATAATCTGTAATATTTGCAGAAATCTCGCGGGAATTACTAAACGACTGTGTCGTAATGCAATGTATATGCAGAGTTTACGACTTCGCGATGTATTATATAACTATAAGCATTTTCTCTCCCGAGCGTTGTTTTGTATAGAACCGCCTTGTTTTTATTATTGCGATTCGTTTGTTGTTGTTGTTCTTTTAATTCTAAATTTTTGTTGTTTACTTTCAAACAATCAGTCCTAACACGGTCTACAAAATTTACCAAAATGCCATCGGGTTCGTTGCATGAATGTATCATAACGTTCGTGACTCATAAATAACGTTTCTAACATTATTTGACGTGGTATGGGGAATTACCTTAAACTTGTTTAAGTTAAACAATTACATTGTATTTTATGAATTGTAAATTACTTTGAATTTACACAGGTTAAAAACTTTTACCACCTTTTTCCATAAATTACTGTTAATTTAAGGTAAGGTTTGCAATAACAGGGAAATAACTCTGGATATACCTCAGTGCACTTCGCGTTTTATGACGTCATAATGAAAAATGCGTCCCGTCATAGTTGAATCGAGGGAAAATGTCATAATATTTACTTGTTATATGATCTACTAACGTTGTCAAACTTGTGTCAAGCGGCGTATGTGTAACCCTCTATGACAAAATAATGATAGTGTTTCTCAAATGATCATTTATAAATTATTTTCCTTGATATTATAAAAGTCTACAATTTTTCAGAGCTCCAGATAAGGTGCGTATCGGCGTAAATACTCATTAAAGTTTACCAAATACGCATTAAAATTTAAAATCAGGCATACGATTACGCATTCGCTAATGTAAATACGCTTTACACTCCTCAAGTAATGCGTAGAGGTAACTCAATACACAACTGTATAAGCCTAATTGTTATACTTCTCTCTTAAATAAACAGGTAGGGTGCGATCGAAAGCACACAAAAACAGAAAATGGTACTGGACAAACGATATACATTTCTTCTGTTAAACTTACTAAGTTTTTACTGAAATGTCGCTCCTGCAGCATTGTCTCGCTAACTATTTGAAAATATTTGCAAGAATGGGAGTCACGCATTTATTTACCGACTTCCGTCACACATGCACTCGTTTTACACAGATGGAATAAAACCAATTCTTGCTTAACGGTACAAGGTGAGGGGAATCCAACAGTAATTTGCAGTGAAAACAAAGTGCAAAGATATATATATATATATATATATATATATATATGGGCAGTATTAGGTTCGTCTAAATTCTAAAAAATGCTATAGAAAGTCACAAAAACTTTAGACTTTGTAACTGATATTTGGTTTAAAATGATTTTAGTTTCTCGGTTTTTGCCTATAATAGCTCTAAAACTTCATTGTTATTTCGGATTTCAAACATTTCGGTTGAGCATCACTGAAGAGACATGATTTGTCGAAATGCGCATCTGGTGCATCAAAATTGGTACCGTATAAGTTTTACATTATAACAGTTTAATTTACAATATGACAAATAGTTTTGTTGTTTGTTTGGTGTTTATGAATTTTTTTCAATACTGTACAATCACAGGGGATTCTTATCCATTTTATTCTCAATTTATATGTTATATATAAATTATATATAGATTGAGAACAAAATGGATAAGACCCTGTGGTACAATAAATGATTGTATGTTTACGGGTGAAAATTCTTTGTAGTTCTTTTTATTATAAAGTCTTCATCGTCATTGGGATTTTGAAAATTGTTTAGGTATAAATTTTGATATGCCAGACACTCAGTCATATGATATCTGGTTATATTTAGACTAAGTGATCAAATTCTGTATTAGTGGCAAACAGCAGATAATCAGTAAATTAACAAAATACTCTTTTGACTTTTTCTGAAAAGCAAATACCCGTTGATTTGAAAATCATGCATAACGTCAACATAAAACAGATTTTATTAGTGTCATTTTTACTAACTTAACATTACACCCCCCCCCCCCCCCAGATCCATCATTGACCGGGCTCTATACTTTATATTGTCACGAAGGTTACAGGTGTAAACAAATATCAAGTAATGGAACAAGGGGATGGAAATTATTTCAAAGATGTAGAGTATAAGACAGGTTCGGGCTAATGTAACGCAGAATTTATGACGAAGCAGGACCGTCGAAAACCCGCCGGAATATTGAAAATATTGTATTGTATTGAATTTAGAAAAAAAAAACTCAACATCTTAATTTCTAATAAATGTGATACTACAATACTTGACAAATAAATATAAATATCATTTTTGGGCTGGAATTGTATCTTATTCATGAAAATGCTCAATGCACTCTTCAAAAGTTGTACAATTATAAAACAAAGTGAATATTCGCATAAATGAAATAATTCTTTGTAATCTGTTACCATGAAAACAAAGCCCGGTGGGTAGTAATTCTATATGCTTTCTTAAATATTCATGGTCCAAATATTATGTTTAAAGTAAAAAAATTTCTGACGTAGACCTTATAAAGCTGCTCAATATACATTTTTTGTTGCCATGAGAATAACCAATTTAAATTTTATTCAGGATATAAAAAGTGCTATTTTTTGTGTTTTAAAATAATATTTTTCTACCAATTAGGATAATCTTATAGATAATACTCTTTTCAAAAATTCTACCAGCTTTTTACCCCATAAGTTTGCCTCGTGTAGTTTTTATACCACTAGTATTCCCTTTTGTACAAAGATCCCGAAAATGTAAAACATCACAAAAATAAGCCCATCTGGTCAAAAATCGACACGGGCGATTTTTTTTAAAAAGTCAATTTTTAAAAGATAAATTCCTACTGAACATACTGATATGCAACATGACTTTGTTCGCCACATATCAAAATGTCGTAAACCTTGCCTTAAGCAGGTCAAAAACTTGAACTTTTACATCCAAATTTATGTCTATTTGATATCAACTTCACAAGTTTCATGTCCAATAAACTAATCCTATCGGTCTTCTACTGAGGTGAAATTCACAAGGCAGTCAAGCAATATTATGTATACATTAAGTAGGGTTTCCTCATAGAATTAAAGTTCTTTTAGTGAAAAAAATTGCATACAAGTTATATGTAGGTAGCTGGTGTTTGGAATGCGACACCTTGAACATCAGCTTTTGAACCATACGTACGATACAAGAGCTAGTGATCCTTAGAATTATTGAAATTTATCTTTAAAAAAAAAAATAACAAGAAAAGTCTTATTTTTATTGTACAGTATTAAAAAAGATTTTCAAAATTTTATATGAAATCTTCATGATTACATAGGAATGTCAGACTATGTCTAAAACTGTTGATCTCGTCACAAGTTTGCTACTTTCGGTTACTCAGGGCAAAGACATACTTGAAAACCATATTTTTATTTGTAGTATTTGTGCAAAATAATCTGCAAGATTTTTTCCAAGTTGCATCCTGTTTTCAAATCATTTCAAATACAAATGTATTTATAATTTACATGTAGTTCATACAACATGTACAAGTGAATTGTAGCTCCAGAAATCTTATCTTTATATTATTTAGCAGCATCAACATTTTCCAGTCACAAAATCATAGTCATGCAAGCTAGGCTGAATTTTATGGTGCAATTTTTTTTCCATTAAGGGTTGATGCTTCAGAGGAAGATGGTTCGTTTGGACGCCTGTTAAACGATGATCATCTTCATCCAAATTGTAAGCCAAAAGTCATTGAGATAGATGAGAAGCCAGTTATTTGCTTTTACTCTCTAAAACCAATACCTCCAGATACAGAACTGTTGTATGATTATGGGCCTGGTAACATGTATCCTTGGAGAAGAAAGGTAATGAAGCCATATTTGCATGCTTGTTTTTTTTTTTGTGTGTATGTGTGATTTGAGGTGGATGAATATACACATGTAAATATTCAATCTCATCGTCGGAAACCCACGGTTGATTACACTTCGTTCCTCTCTCCATCACCAGTGGGTCCATTCATTCCTACTCGCTCGTTCTAATGAATAAATATTTTAAAATATCGTCCAATCAAAGTAATCGTTATAGTAATGGAACTCTTGTTTTTAAAGGTAGCACTAACTTAACTTTGCTACCACAGCAATTCTATACCGAAATTGGGGTGAAAGTGTCTTTTTGATTGGACAAATCGCTTAGGGTTTTCTATGAGTGCCCAATCAAATTGCCTCATTAATTATTCATGAGAACGAGCGAGTAGGAATGAATGGATCCACGGGTGATGGAGAGAGGAACGAAGCGTAATCAACCGTGGGTTTCCGACGATGATTCAATCTAATTTCAGCTCATTTGCAATGCTATATTTCATGTTAGCTGAATCAAAAATAAGATATCGATTGCATGACTCTTTTATCTGTAGACGTCCAAAAGAAGTGCAAAAAATACAAATCCACGGAAAGGTCTTATTTTTGTGCATTATGTTCTTGTTTTGTTGAAACTTATCACCAGAATTTTTTATTGAACTTAACACTCAGAGAAAAGCAAATTTATAATTTATCTATCTTCAATATGCTAACTTAAGACTATGGTTACAACCCGAGTACAACAGTTTTGAAGCAATTTACTGAATTTCATCTTAGAGTTCATCTTTTTCTAACTTATATGAAACTTGAATGAATACATAAGCTCAGAAGTTGTGAAATAGTCAATGTACAGTGTTTATACATACAGCAAATTTGCTGGACCTATAACGAAAAGTGTATATATTTGTTTATGGTTACCCAAACAAACCCTAATTTAATAGCTTTCTTTAGAATATATTTTATGCTGGTATGAAATTTTCACTGTTTCACTACTGCTTCAAATCACTTCTTTTTTTTTTAAAAGCTTTATTTTTATGTAATGACTTGAGACTGTCTGCTTACATGTATTTTTAATGTTAAGGATTATTTTCAACAATATACAGATTTCTATAAAAATTTTGTCTTGCTAATAAATACCATATGACTTTCTTGCAAAATTAAGGTGTCAAAAAACATTGGTGCTCTACAGTGTGTCAGAACTGTTGGTTTGATGGACAATCTATTGTTTACTACCTTGTGTTAAACAAAAAGTGGGTTTCACATAGTTTTTCTACTTTAGACTAAAAATAGATTGGGAATTTCCCGTACTAAGAAAGGAGAAAATGTATGTCAGGACTATGCAGGTATCGAACTGAGACTCCTGCATCACTAGTGCAGGTGCTCTACCAACTGACCTATCCAGGCAAATATACATGGTCCAAACCATTACATTCCAAAGTGATGTAATTGGTTAATTCTTGTCATCCAATGAAATACCTCATTTCTTGCTACGTTAGGCTATGACTTTAGCATATGTAAACAAACTTGCTGAAATGGCAAATTTTGCTAACTCAAGTGGAAAAAATACATGCAAATTAAGTTTTTAATTACTCTATCATGGACTGATATAGTGTTTAGAATGCTTGAATTAATCTTTATAAATTATGTAATAGAATGCAGATTGCAAATTATTTTATTTTATATCAAATGGTGGATCGGTCTAACTACACAAAAGTACCTTGAAATTAGTGTTCAGTGTAGAGAGGGTCATTAAACATGTTAAAGCAAAGTGATTTTCATTCCGTTTCGTTGTAAACCATGTTGACAACTTAACAATATAAATTACGTTTATGAGAGCAAAATGGTCAGTCCTTGGTATTTTGCTATAGGGATGTTTTACTGTACATGTATTTATTCCCCCTGTGGAAGTTTGATGTGTATACTTTCTATACTTACAGTGTTTTAATGTAGAATTATGACCACAGCATTTCTTTTATCTTGGCAGTACTAACTGTAAGAATTAATATTATTATACCCCCCGCAACAAGTTGGGGGGGGGGGGGGGTATACTGGAATCGGGTTGTCCGTCTGTCTGTCCGTCCGTCTCTCTAAAGCGTTATCCTTTCCACCTACAGTCACCATATCATACATATGGACTACCCATGGGATGAAGATGTGCCCTATCGATTTTGGGGTCAAAAGGTCAAAGGTCACGCGCACTGGACATCGAAGTAGCAATATGGTTCGGTTTGTCATGCCATTTGTTTTTTACACTCGGAAAAGAGGTAGTTTATACATATTACCAACACCCTTTGGGAGATTGGGGTAAGCGGGGGGTATTCTTAGTGAGCATTGCTCACAGTACCTCTTGTTTTTCATTACTAATGCCATAAAATCAGGGATCCAAGGCCTATGATAATTGTGCAAAACTTAAAACAAAAAGGTGGAGGCTCATACCTCACATTACAAAGGTTTTGACCTATGAATATGTGTGCCTATCATAAAATGGCACTTTCTATTCTGGTTTAAATATTTGTGTTTTTAAAATTAAGTTGCAATTTTTTCCAGAGGAAGTAAAGGATATTGATGCCAGTTCTTGTGTGGATGATGAGGATCAGAGTGAGGAGGAAATAGATGACAGTCAAGACAACCAGAATTTCCAAACTGTGACTCCAGGTACTGTATACACACTGCATGAAACAATTTTGAGCATCAAGTTTCTTTACTTGGTATTGTAAGCATAAGCCCAACATGGACTACATACATGGAAATGTGTAGTTCTCAAGACTTGAAATGGAGTTTGTGAATGGCAATCAGGATGATTATACTCGAGAATAGAGCAAGGTTTAGTTCAGGACACAAGTTATTTGCATTGAGTGAACTTTGCCAGTATGAAAGACATTGTACTTCACACAAAAGTCTTCTGAATGGAGATGGGGGAGCTGAGATTAAATTCCTAGTAGAACAGAGTATATAACTTTGTGCATAGTTAACCACTCAAGTACACAGACCATTCAATTAATGAAAGTATTTATTACCAGTACACAAATATGTAAACAATCACTCTCCGAAATCGCATTCATATGATAAAAATCACTTCACTCTTCTCAAAAGATTTAGCCAGTCATGATGTACCACTTTCTGAGCAATTTGCATTATCTATACACATACCATACTACTAACCAAAATTATAGTCTGAAAACTTGATTTTAGGGAAGAGGGAGGCAGTATCTGATAGCGGATGCTCCAGAGAAATGGATGAGTCTTCATCCAAGCGACAGAAGTTACAGAAAAAGCCATGGACTTCATCTGAAATGAACTCCATTCACAAACATTTTTCACACTTTATTACCATGTTGAAGGTACCTGGGGAAAATGATGTAACAAATGTTTTGAAAAAAGATAAAAACCTTTCAAAAAGAACTTGGAGAAATGTAAGAGACCTAGTCTACAATCTAATTAAAAAACAGAGAAAATGTTGATTTCGATACTACTTTGATTGTTCACTAGAATTGATGGTATCTGTATGAAAAATGATACTTTTGTTTACAGTTCTTACAATTTACATAAATTGTACATAAAAGAATTTGTTGAATCATTATCAAAATAGATTTTGACAAATTTCAGCTTTTTAACTCATATGAGCCAAAGGCTCAAGTGAGCCTTTCTGATCAAAATTTGTCTGTTGTCTGTCGTTGTTGTGACCGTAAGGTCGGATGTTCGAATCCCTGCTGCGACTTGACCTGAGTCAATAAGAAATAGGTAGCAAGTGTTCCATGGCCAAGCACTCAACACATTGAAATAATAGTTTCAGGTCTTTCAGATGAGACCTTAAAAACTGAGGTTCCGTGTCATGGCAGGTGTTGGCATGATAAAGATCCCTCACTGCTCGATGGCCCTAAGTTCTGAGTAAAGGTCTAAATTTGAAGCCCTTCACTGTTATATGGTGAGGTCTCTATATGACTGAAAAATCTCAAACGGGATGTAAAACAACATACAATCAATCTATCAATCAGTCATTGTCAACTTTTTACAATATCATCTTCTTCTCCAGAACCACTGGGCCAGTTTCAACCAGACTTGGCACAAATTAGGAATTCAAGTTTGTGCAAATGAAGGGCCACACCGTCTTTCAAGGGAAAATAATTAAGAAAAAGTAAAATTGGGTGTTGTCATTCAAAAATCTTCTTCTCAAGAACCTTTGGGTCAGTAAAGATGAAACTTAAATGAAAGCTTTCTGACAAAGTGTAAATTCAATTTATTCAAATCATGACCCCCGGGGTATTGGTGGAGCCATTATGGGCAATCAAAGTTGTACATAGGAATACATAGGAAAAATCTTTAAAATCTTCTTCTAAGAACAGCAGAGTCATAATCAGTCACATTTATATGGAAGCATCGTCAGGTAGTGTAGATTCAAGTTTGTTCAAATCATGACCCCTGGGAGTAGGGTGGGGCCATTATGAACAATCAATATCTAGGAATACATAGGAAAAATCCTTAAAATCTATTTTTCAAGAACAGCATAGCCATGATAATTCATTTTATATGGAGGTATCCTCAGGTAGTGTAGAATCAAGTTTGGTCCAATTGTGGCCCTGAGGTAGGGTGGGACAACTATGGGCGGTCAAATTTTTACACAGGAATACATAGCAAAATTCTTTAAAACTATTTTCCCCATGAATAAAAAAGTAATGATTAGTCATATTTATATAGAAGCATCCTATGGTAAGCATAGATTCAAGTTTGCTCTAGTCATGAATCATCCCCCCACCCCCCCCACCCCCCCCCCACCCCCACTACCTCCTGGGCTACAATGAGTAATCAAATAAAAGTTTTTCATAGGAATATGTAGGGAAAAAAATCTTCTGATTAAAAACAAGAATGGTCATAATTACTCAGGTGAGCATTGTGGCCCATGGGCACATTGTTAACATTGTGTAATCAAAATGCAGAGAATATGTTAATTTGCATATTACGTGTACATGTAATATTGATCAGTTGGTCATGTGATATAATTTTGTATATGAAATGAAATGATGACAATTGTATGAATGATGATGAGTTTAAAGTCAGATTCTTTAACACATGTATTTTCAAGAAAAAATTTGTCTTGAGGTATTTTGGAAATTTACTTTTTATAGTATTGTAATAAATGTTTGTTTTCATGCTATGTTGAAGGTCAAGTATCTACGAACACAACTGACTTGAATGAACATCAGAAGTATTAGATAATGTATTTACAACTGAAACTGTAATATAATTTTATCAATTGAATTTGTAAAATTAATTTGATAATAAATTTTGATTTTTTTACCTAAATTTAAACATTTTGTTGCTTAGTAGATCAGACTACATTTAAATCATAAGATTTAAACATAAAACCCATAGGCCATTTTACTTAAACTGTTTGTATTGACTGAATGGTTCAGTACTTTTTTGTCAGTCAATAACTTAATACCTCAGTATGTGAGCAGGTCCGGGAGAATGGTGTCTGGTGTGAATAAGGGACATGCAGTCAATTTGTAGCTCATGGATCTAAAAGAGGAATAAATATGATACACGCTCTGTATTTGAGTCATAGTTAGCACTGTCCCAGGGTGAAGTTTTTGCAGCAGATCTATCACTATGTAAATACATACTTTGCATAGAAGGAACTCGCATGATTGAACAGTGCTTCACAAGCCTTGCATGACGTGTGTAGCAAACATTGAAGGTGTTGTAGGAAGTTTTACTATGATTTGATTTTACATGAACAAATTCCAAAGTATCACATACTTTTCTTAAAGTAAAAAAGGTGCAATTAAGTTTGATTAAGTCTCCAATTTTAATTAATAACCATATCCTTGTATGAGATCCTCATTTTACTGTACTTTTATCAAGTGCATGTACTGTAATATGTCTTAAATTGAATATAAGTTTATTATTTTCAAGTACCCAAATTTTTCAGTGTAAATAAGGTCCTCGGTTTCTGTTTAAACCATATTATTTAATGTAAGTCCCCAAACTTGTACCCTGTGTATAAGGTCCTCAGTTTCTATATAAACCCTTCTCTTGTTTACAGGGCCGTAAATTACATGGAGGCGGAGGAGGCAGCTGCCTCCTCCAACTTTTGAGCCAAAAAAAATTAAAATTTAAAGTTCATTAGAATATATGTTGTTTCCAATAACTAAGAACATGATACCTCCCTTAAAAAGCATTCCAAATCTTTCTTTTAGAATGAGTTAGTCAAGTAACATCTTAGAAGTCCCTAGAATCAAGGATTTTGCACGAAACGTGTTCAGTGTGCACAAAATGTGCTCAGCGTCTGGGGGCCTGGGCGGCCCCCAGACCCCGCCTAATTTCCTGCCTCCTCCAAATTGAAGGTTAATTTACGGCCCTGGTTTAAGTCCCCAAACTTTTACCATGTGTATAAGGTCCTCAGTTTCTAAATATACCCTTATCTTGTGTAAGTCCTCAATTTCTATTTATATCCTTATCTTGTGTAAGTCGTCAAACTTTTACCGTGTGTATAAGGTCCTCAGTTTCTCTACTCTTGTGTAGGTCCCCAAACTTTTACTTTGCGTATGAAGTCCTCAGTTTCTGTAGGCACCTTTACCATGTGTAAGTCCCCAAACTTTTACCATGTGTATAAGGTCATCAGTTTCTACATATACCCTTATCTTGTGTTAGTCCTCAATTTCTATTTTTATCTTTATCTTTTGTATGTCCCCAAACTTTTACCGTGTGTATAAGGTCCTTAGTTTCTATACCCTTATTTTGTGTAAGTCCCCAAACTTTTATTTGTGTATAAAGTCCTCAGTTTCTGTAGGTACCCTTACCATATGTAAGTCCCCAAACTTTTACCGTGCGTATAAGGTCCCCCGTTTCTACCCCCCTTCTCTTGTGTAAGTCCCCAAACTTTTACCTTGTGTATAAAGTCCTCAGTTTCTGTAGGTACCCTTACCATGTGTAAGTCCCCAAACTTTTACCTTGTGTTAAAGGTCCTCAGTTTTCTATATATACGCTTGTCTTGTGTAAGTCTTCAAACTTTCATTGGTTATATATCGTCTTCAGTTTCTATATCTTTATCTTGTGTAATTCCCCTTAAACTTTAACCACGTGTACAAGGTCCAACTTTCTGAACCTCTTATTTTATGTAAGTGTACAATGTGTATAAGATCCTCAGGTTAATGTACGTTTTTCTTTTTCAAGTACACTACATTAATTATGATACCGGGTGCTACAAACATGGCCGTAGAAACCCAAGGGGCCGTGTCCCCATAATCTTGCCGATATATAGTATACTAGAGAAAAACTTAGCTCATTGATGCTTGTGCCCCCACAACAATAGTGTCTGATTACCTTTTTTACTTTTCTTTTTTCTCGCCAAGAAATTTTTGCTTGGTAGTTTCTGAAAACATTTGGTTGTTCCCCCCCCCCCCCCCCCCCCCCCCCAAAATCCACCTGCTTCCTACGGGCCTGTCAAATATGTTTTGATAATATATGAATGTTTTGTTTAATATTCACATGAAATATTTGACTTGAATGCTTATTTATTTTTCAACGATCATGCGAATGCCCTATGATATATATACACTATTAAGCTACCTGCCTTCTAATACTATTTTAACATTTTTGACCCTTCAAAAATTATGGTACTCATAATGGCTGAGTGAAATCAAGGAAATTTTTTAGCTCACCTCAACGAAGTGGGGATAGCTTATGTATCGTCTGTATCTCGCAGGTTAAAGATTTTTAAACAGTTTATTTCCAAGTAACTCTCTGCCCTAGATGCACGGATGATACCTCTCGGGTTTAACTGTACCAGTCAAGTGTCAAAATATTTTCTAAATGTATGAGCAGATTAAAGTTCCGGGATTGTGTCTCATTCCCAATATATAATTGTATAGGCCCTACCTGAATCAAACTCAGTTGCATGGATGATGTTTCATGGGATAAAAATACCAGACCATGCTTCTGATTCTGTACGATACCCATAATTTTGTGATGAGTGAAATTGTTAAATTTTTGAAGCAGGTCTTATGCTTGAAAAATAGAGCCATACTTAACTATTTTGCATAGATAAGTCTGATTGGGAAAAAAAAAACCGTAACAATATCACAATCTTATAATTATTTAAATGGAATACGTCAGAAAACAGTGTGTGTATGAATAGTATCGCACAATTTGGTACATAATAGAAATTTGGTTTTACTTTTATGTAACCCTTTTTTTAACTGACGACATTTCTAGGAATGCACAGAGTATTCATTTAAAATAAAAATCAGGGTTCATTATTCTTCAAACATTCAGTTTTAACTGTCAACTGTCATTTTTTGTGTCAAAATAAAATCATCGCTGATTCTCAGGAGCTTCCCCAGGAACTTTGACATATAACAGTGCCACTTCTAACCCTCCCACCGTTCCAACGCAAATTCCTGCTGGATCCACATTTATAGTCAAATTTTCTGTATACAATCTGACCATTGGCTTGTTAATTTTTCATCATAGTACAGTTTAAACATGTATTTGTAGCATAAATTTACGATTTCGTTTTGTGGACATAAAAAACCTTTGCCCTGAATGAAATCAATCTACAATACACATAGAGGGGAAAAAAAACTATTTCGCCATGCACAGACCATGTACCTGTGTACGATGAAGTACAACTAAAAGTGTAGCTGCACTGTATCCATAGTTATGAATAAGCAAAATGACCAACTTGTTTGGCTGCTTCTTTTTTATTTACTCTCAATCTGTTTTCGAATCTCAACGTCAAAACCAAATGGAAGCTTCTCGGAGTTTTAAACAGATTCGGCTTTGGCTACCATATACGCATCCAAGTCATGATAAGGATTCTCGCCATTTTTGTTTTTGATGTTAAATTCATCGGTCCCCTAGCAAAATCTTTTGTCATACCTATAAAAATTATTTCTCAAATAAATCTGAACTAAAATAGTCTAACATTTCTGATGAAATCGTAATTGTTGAACAGCTCATTGAGATATTGTACCTCAGTCGATGAGATATTGGAGAGCTATGACTTTTTTTTTGACACACTGTAGGCGGGATAAGTTATTATCTAATCAACGATCGCAAACATGGAAACCATCACAAGATATGATAAAATCAAAAGTAAAAAGGTATGACAACACATTGTTTGATTATGTTCTCGGACAAAACGTGTTTTGTCCTTCGAACCAAACTGTTTGCCTTCGGCTTAACAACCCCAAGCAAACAGTTTGGTTCATGGGTCCGACAAACCACATGTTGCCCTAGAACCCAGTCAATAAAATTAATGACATGTATGATTCATAGGTCCATGCTACCCCAAAATTTTAATTCATGAATAGGTCCCCATTTCTCTCTGTGTATGAACGACTGAGGTTAGGTCCTCAATTCTGTTTGCTTATGAGGAATTGGGTCCCCAAATTTTACACAGAAGTCCTCAGATTGGCACTTCCGGGTCCCCATTTTCTAAATTCATGGAAATATCAGTCCAGCTCAAAGACTCACTCTGTTTACTTAAATCAGGATACCTACAGAGTAAAATGAGTTGAACAATGCCAAATATGTCATGAAATCTCTAAGTCCCCATTTTAAGATGTTATGACAGGGTCCCCAGATCGGAGTCGATACACGTATGTGTGTGTGTGTGTGTGAGAACTTACACTAAATCCTATCTGACTGATGTTGACATACATGGTGTTGTAGTGTGTGTGTGAGTGAGAACTTACACTAAATCCTATCTGACTGATGTTGACATTCATGGTGTTGTAAAGTGTCTTTAAAAGCGTTGTCAGTGTTGTGACACTCTGTCGTTTTAATCCCAAACAGCGAGTCCCTATTGTAAATCCCGAATCTTCCATCATGGCAACAATCTCTTGAAAGTTTATCTTTAAAAAGAATTATCCATACATAAACATTGTTAAGAATGAGAAAATGGAGATGTAGATTTCTGTAGAATCTGAGAGGCTGATTTACCATGCCGTTTCCATCTCTATCCAATCGATTCATGACGTCCTCTACTGTCACATTTTTTCCAAAGAGTCTTTTTTTATCCGTTTCTGTGAAATATTTCTAAAAATCAAACATGTATGTTAAAATGTATATAATTAATGTATTCAACACTTTGTGTAAAACTTGCACATATTTCTTCAGGTCATCATGATGTAATAATTCAGGAATTTAAATTTCAGTGAAATTAATCCATCATCAATACCATTGTTATCTTAATATCATGTCTACATATGAGATCGGGTAAAATAAATTGACGTTTCCTATCCACTTACATATACACACACACAAACCGGTGTGAGTGTGTACGCATGTGTGTGTGTGTGTGGGTGGTTGTGTGTGTGTGCGTGTGCGTGTGTGTTTAACTTACATCGTTTAATATCCCTGAAAGTTCTTCTCTGCTTATCCGCTGATCACTGTCCTTGTCGTACTTGACTGCAAGCTTGTAAAAAAAAAAATTAGTCAGCTACGCTGTGTTACGATTCACGGGAAAGTAATGATCTAAGAAAATGGAAATACATGAGGATATAAACTGCGGCGCTTTAAGCCGGCATACTTCATAAAGTTTCCGGTGCCAAAGTTACTAGTATTATATTAAAGGTTGAAATTTCTATTCCCAGTAACATCTTAGACGGGAATGCGTAACATATAACGTGCACTCACAGAATAATCTCGTTTTCATTACCTACAATTTGTTTTGGATTAACATCGATAACTCCGTTGGTAAGGGGCAAGATGAAAAACAACATTACACTAGTGTAACGGAGGAAAAACGCGTGGGTTCCGACGATGAACGAAACGTTCAATGTCTATTTTTTTTTTAACCCAAAAGTGACAGAGTTTTCAGCAAGACCGTCATCCCCTTACTGTATAACGATCATATTTCATATTTATCATCTAATAAAACGGTAATTAGAGCTTGTTTTGTGTGTGTTTGTGTCATTTTTAAGGATTTCTAGGATCCGGAAATCAGATAAAACGAATATCTATAACATAAACTTTGGGACTTGGTATCAAATTAAAAAACAAAATTAAACTATACTGTTCGTATACAATATGTTAGCATGAAAAAGAGCAGTACATGATTTAAATAGAATATTACATCCCAAAATCCATATCATATGTCATATCAGCCCTCGGGCCCCACATCGACCCTCGGGCCCCATATCGACCCTCGGGCTGATATAGGGCCACTCATGCCGATATGATATATGCTATGGATTTTAGCATACATGTAATACCTTTAAAAAGTACAATTATCGCTATATTTACCTCTTACAACTGAAATTATTGGTATACGTATTATAATATTTACCGCTAGAAATGAAATTATCGGTACATGTATTATAATATACCTCTAAAAAATAAAATTCTTATATTCAATACTTAAAAATGAAATTATTGGTATATTCATCTTTAAAAAATATAATTGTTATATCTGATACTTAAAAAATGAAATTATTGGTATATTCATCTTTTAAAAAATAAAATTGTTATATCCAATGCTTATAAAATGAAATTATTGGTACATTTACCTCTAAGAATTTGTTGACGGTCCTTTTAACTTGTAGGTATTCTTTTCCCAATTTCACCTCACTTTTCTTTTTATTTTTCGCTCTTCTGTGCACAAAAATATTTTTTTAATACCTACTATATATCAGATCAATAAAAAGATGCTCATTACAATGACAGTTTGACATAATACAAGTCACAGTTTACCTGCCTAACTCTGTGTCGGGATAAACCAATGGAGTCATTCGTCTACATTCGAGGATTTGTTGGAAGTTCTGAACTTCATCTTCAGAGTACTAAAATATAATATCAAAATTGTCATAGCATATTCCTACATTCATATCCTGAGAGACTTTGCTCTCCATTGATCATTTCATTCATTCAAGTATAGAAAACTTTTAATTGTCGCTACACGTTTTTAGGGTCATATCAGAAATACCCGTGATTCTCACTTCTAAAAGCCGAGCGCTTGGCGAAGGAGCAACCACTACTCATGTTTGAGTGGTCATGCCACGAGCGGGATTCGAACTCACGACCTCCCGGTTTCAAAGCCAACGTTTTTGGACTAAGGAAAAACCCTTGATATCTCTTACCAGAACAAATCCTAGCGTTTTATCAGCTGTGTCTTTGTCCCGAGCAAACCTGTGTCTTTTGTCCATAATGTGATGGAGGTTATTCAGATTCTGCAGCCTTCTGAAAAGCGAGTCTTCCTTTTTCATAGACAACCACCATCCTTACAAAAACAGAACACTATCCCTTAAAATGCGAATACAAAAAGATACATCGTTTACATAAAAGTACATGTAATTGTAGGTAACATATAAAAGGTCATGTCACAGTACCCTAGTGATTAAGGCGCTACCGAGAAATCCCGGGTTGGTGCCGTGTCAATTTCAAACAAAGGAACATACTTCGTAGTTTTTGGTGATCAGGTCTTCCAACAGTCTGTTGGAATTCCCATGGGCACGAATTGTTCTCCTTTATTAGCTGACCTGTTTTTATATTCTGATGAAGCAGAGTTTATTCTTGCTGTGACCTTCAACTCGACATTCAGATTTCTCGACGACGTTTTTTCTATTAAAAATAATCATTTTCATTCTTATGTCGATTTTATATATATCTGTGAACTTGAGATAAAAGACAGCACAGAGTCCTCCACATCTCCTTCACACTTAATATATTTTAGTGAAAATGAATATTGACAGCATACTAATAACTGATCTATATGACAAACAGGATAATTTCAGCTTCTCCATCTTCAACTTTCCATATTTATGTAGTAATATTCCATTATCACCTGCACATAGAGTTTATATCTCTCAACTTATTCAATGCACAAGAGTTTGTTCTGCGTATGATTAGTTTTTAAATCGAGACAGGCTACTGACAAACAAGTTGATGTTACAGAGGTCTCGTTTAAAGTCAGCATTTCGCAAATTCTATGGTCGTTATAACGATCTGGTTTGCCAATACTACCTATCATCGGGTCTACAGTTGTCTGACGTGTCAGGTCGTTCTTGACACATTGATTTTGACTGCGGATTGCTCCGTTTACCTGATCAAGACATAAGGCTCACGGCGGGTGTGACCGGTGGACAGGGGATGCTTACTCCTCCTAGACACCTGATTTCACCTCTGGTATATCAAGGGGTTCATGTTCGCACAACTCTTTATTTTGTATTCCTTATAGGAGTTATGAAATTGATCACTGTTTGTTATCCTCACCTTTCATGTAGACGGCGAATGGTCCTTCTCCAAACGTTAGGAGTTAGATTGATTATTTATTGTTGAACATCCCACTCGAGAATCGAAAGGCTGCAAAATGTAGGCCATTGCTCGGCACTTAAGGGTCTTTATCGTGCCACACCTGCTGTGACACGGGGCCTCGGTTTTTGCGGTCTCATCAGAAGGACCGCTCCATCTAATCGCCTCTTACGATAAGCAAGGAGTATTGAGGCCTATTCTAACCCCGGGTCCCCACCAGGAGTTAGAAGTAAGAGTCACGAGTGTTTCAGACTTCCAATGTTACTGTTAGCACGACAAAGAACATTCACCAACCTTCAGCACCAGGTATGGGTTAAAATACTATAATCGTTCCAACAACAGTGTGTCACATTGGTTTGATCGATCAGTCACTGATTGACTGTGTGGTTTCAATAAAAGAGAGTTTGGAAGGCCACGCTATTCTTTCAATGTGACTGATCACTGAAAACAAAAGTAGAACATGTTTCATAGAAATCTATGAGAATCCTCGCCCAACAATTTACATGCTCGATCAAGCGAAGTGAAATGCTGTTATTAGAACGATAGTATGCGACATTTCACTGCAGGTGGCGTCATTCGATGAGTGAGAAATTTTCCAATGTGAAACAACATACATTTATTCAAACAAAATGTCTGAGAATGGACACATTTCACCTCCGTGAAAAACAATGCCTGTTCGTCTTGTAGCTTGACTGCCGTACATCTTTCATGGTGTACATTTATATACTAACGTCGACCTTCAATATATTCTTGATGTTGAATACATATGTAATACATTACTGGACAGTGCTCGCTGTTTGTCACTCTTTTTTCTACAGAAAACGCACAATTCCTAGACGTTCTAGGTTTTTGTGGCAGACGGTATTTTGTGGCAGACGGTGTTTTGCATTTTGGCTAAATAATCATTGACGCTGTAGTTACCTCATGTTGCCGAAAAACTGAAGCTTTTGTTACGTACTCTATCACTGAAGCTTTTGTTAAGTACTATATCACTAAACCTTTTGTTAAGTACTATATCACTGAAGCTTTTGTTAAGTACTATATTACTAAAGCTTTTGTTAAGTACTATATCACTAAACTTTTTGTTAACTACTATATTACTGAAGCTTTTGTTAAGTACTATATCACTAAAGCTTTTGTTAAGTACTATATCACTAAACCTTTTGTTAAGTACTATATCACTAAAGCTTTTGTTAAGTACTATATCACTAAACCTTTTGTTAAGTACTATATCACTAAACCTTTTGTTAAGTACTATATTACTGAAGCTTTTGTTAAGTACTATATCACTAAAGCTTTTGTTAAGTACTATATCACTGAAGCTTTTGTTAAGTACTATATCACTAAAGCTTTTGTTAAGTACTATATCACTAAACCTTTTGTTAAGTACTATATTACTGAAGCTTTTGTATATCACATAACATTTTGTTAAGTACTATATCATTGAAGCTTTTGGTAAGTACTATATCACTAAAACTTTTGTTAAGTACTATATCACTAAATCTTTTGTTAAGTACTACATTTATATCACTAAAGCTTTTGGTAAGTACTATATCACTAAACCTTTTGTTAAGTACTATACCACTGAAGCTTTTGGTACGTACTATATCACTAAAGCTTTTGTTAAGTACTATATCACTAAAGCTTTTGTTAAGTACTATATTACTGAAGCTTTTGTTAAGTACTATATCACTGAAGCCTGTGTTAAGTACTATATCACTAAAGCTTTTGTTAAGTACTATATCACTGAATCGTTTGTTAAGTACTATATCACTAAACCTTTTGTTAAGTACTATATCACTAAAACTTTTGTTAAGTGCTATATCACTAAAGCTTTTGTTAAGTACTATGTCACTAAAGCTTTTGTTAAGTACTATATCACTAAAACTTTTGTTAAGTGCTATATCACTAAAGCTTTTGTTAAGTACTATATCACTAAAACTTTTATTAAGTACTATATCTTTGAAGCTTTTGGTAAGTACTATATCACTAAAACTTTTGTTAAGTACTATATCACTAAGGCTTTTGTTAAGTACTACATTTATATCACTAAAGCTTTTGTTAAGTACTATATCACTAAACCTTTTATTAAGTACTATATCTTTGAAGCTTTTGGTAAGTACTATATCACTAAAACTTTTGTTAAGTACTATATCATTGAAGCTTTTGGTAAGTACTATATCACTAAAACTTTTGTTAAGTACTATATCACTGAAGCTTTTGTTAAGTACTGTATCACTAAGGCTTTTGTTAAGTACTATATCACTAAACCTTTTGCTAAGTACTCTATCACTGAAGCTTTTGTTAAGTATTATATTACTGAGGCTTTTGTTAAGTACTATATCACTAAACCTTTTGCTAAGTACTCTATCACTGAAGCTTTTGTTAAGTACTCTATCACTGAAGCTTTTGTTATGTACTCTATCACTAAACCTTTTGTTAAGTACTCTATCACTGAAGCTTTTGTTAAGTACTATATCACTGAGTCTTTTGTTAAGTACTATACCACTAAAACTTTTGTTAAGTACTATATCACTGAGGCTTTTGTTAAGTACTATATCACTAAAGCTTTTCTTAAGTACTCTATCTCTGAGGCTTTTGTTAAGTACTCTATCACTAAACCTTTTGTTAAGTAGTCTATCACTAAAGCTTTTGTTAAGTACTATATCACGGAGGCTTTTGTTAAGTACTATATCACTGAGGCTTTTGTTAAGTACTATATCACTGAGGCTTTTGTTAAGTACTATATCACTGAGGCTTTTGTTAAGTACTATATCACTGAGGCTTTTGTTAAGTACTATATCACTGAAGCTTTTGTTAAGTACTATATCACTGAAGCTTTTGTTAAGTACTATATCACTAAAGCTTTCGTTAAGTACTACATTTATATCACTGAAGCTTTTGTTAAGTATTATCACTTACGTGGGAAGAATGTAAACTTCGCTATCAATCTAATAAATATTTCATCCATGGCTAATCTCTAGTCACTGTAATTCTAATCACCTCTATAGAAAATTTCATAGTTATCTTTCATGTACACGAGTGCGAATTCTTCTGCTTCTTCTTCCGCTTCTCATACAAAGTTTGTTCGGGACATAACTATTTTGTCTTTTGACATAAGCATTTGGTATGTGGGTATACCATGACAATATAGTGTGTCACGTACCATTTGTAATGACCCTTGACCTTTTATTTTATGGTCAAATACATGTGTAATAGAATATTTTGGGTATTTTTATTGTCCGGACCATAACTGTTTTGTCTTTTGACATAGGCCTTTGATATTTGGTATGTGAGTATACCATGATAAGACAGTGTATCACGTGTCATTTTTATTACTTTTGACAATGGCCTTTTATGTAAAGGTCAAATAATAGAATTTTTGGGGCTAAGCCTTTGATATTTGGTATGTTGGAATACCATGATAACACTGTGTTGTGTGCGATTTTTTAACCTTTGACCTTTACCTTTTATGTATATAGAATTTTTGGCGCATTTTTCTTGTCTAGATAATAACTTTTTTGTCTTTTGACATTGGCCTTTTTATATTTCATATGTGAGTAAACCATGATAAGGCAGTGTGTCACATGCCACTTTTCATGACCTTTTATGTAAAGATCAAATAATAGAATTGGGGGGGGGGAGGGCATTTTTGTCTGGAGCATTACATTTTTGTCTTTTTCATATTTGATACATTTGTATGTTGGAAAGTTTAATTCACTATCATATGTTGACAATGCTGTTCCTTGGTTGAAACACATATATATGTAGGTGACTGTTATGTTCGGTAACTTTAAATTTTCCACTTTAAAAATTACCCCTGAAATGGTTATAAAAAGCTATGCAAAATGGAAGTGGAGACATCAGTTTTAGTGTGCTAAAACAATTCTTCCTAGTTGTACTTCGATTCTCCCTTTTCTGTAAACAGAAAGAGAGCTAACATATCCTGCTGCCCAATTCCGTGAATAAGATATTGTTTAAATCAATTGAAATGTAACACCCTTCAACTTTTATACATAGTTGCCTAGCTATGCATAGGAAGACAGCCTAAAACGTTATAGAATTTATGAAATGCTGGGTTTTGTCTTTATAAAGTACTGTACGTATTCATGCTTTTACTGGAACTACGATACACGTATGACATTTCACTCACAGAGTAGTTTTCTAAACCTTACCGTCAAAACAAGTTATCGGGTAGTTAGCCAGCATTCCACCATCTACGTAAATGCTCTCTTGACCACAGGTTGTGTAACCCACGGGTTGCATCATGCCTATAAAAAATTCACGTAAGAAATTATAACAAGCACTAGTATCGTGATGCTGAAGAAAAATCAAGAAAAAGAGTATAAATTACAAAGTTTATGGAGACGCAATTCTGCCATCACTTGTCAGAAGATTATGTGGACTTGTTAGAAGATCAAGTCGACTTGTCAGGTAATTAAGTCGACATATCAGATCTTTACGTCAACTTGTCACTTTGTGCCATCCATTTATCATCAAAAGTCGACATGATTACTGACAAGTTGCCATAATCATGTGACAAGACAACATAACGATCTGACAAGACAACACAATAGTCTGAAATTTCATTGACTTGTCAGATATTTGTATCAGCAAGTCACATCACTATGTCGATTTGTAAGAAAAGTTATGTTGACAAATGAGTGACAGTTTTTTAGCAAGATACTGAGATCTTGCTTCCAACATGAAAGGTAAAGATAACGAACAGTAATCGATCTCATAACTCCTATAAAGGTGAAGATAACGAACAGTAATCGATCTCATAACTCCTATAAAGGTGAAGATAACGAACAGTAATCGATCTCATAACTCCTATAAAGGTGAAGATAACGAACAGTAATCAATCTCATAACTCCTATAAAGGTGAAGATAACGAACAGTGATAAATTCCATAACTCCTATAAAGGTGAAGATAACGAACAGTGATCAATCTTATAACTCCTATAAATGTATAGATAACGAACAGTGATCAGTCTCATAACTCCTATAAAGGTGAAGATAACGAACATTAATCAATCTCATAACTCCTATAAAGGTGAAGATAACGAACAGTGATCCATCTCATAACTCCTATAAAGGTGAAGATAACGAACAGTGATCCATCTCATAACTCCTATAAAGGTGAAGATAACGAACAGTGATCCATCTCATAACTCCTATAAAGGTGAAGATAACGAACATTAATCAATCTCATAACTCCTATAAAGGTGAAGATAACGAACAGTGATCCATCTCATAACTCCTATAAAGGTGAAGATAACGAACAGTGATCCATCTCATAACTCCTATAAAGGTGAAGATAACGAACAGTGATCAATCTCATAACTCCTATAAATAATACAAAATAGAGAGTTGAGCAAACACCAGAGGTGGGATCAGGTGTCTAGGAGGATTAAGCATCCCCTGTCGACCGGTCACACCCGCCGCCTGTAATAAGGCGACATAACAAGAGTACCGCCCGGGGTACAACATACGCCAGTTAGACCTTCAGTGCAATATCTGTATCCATTATGAGAAAAAGTCTAGAAAACGATTTGACTTCCTTTTAGCCCTAAAGTGGGCCATAGTGCACCAACCAAGTGAACTGATTATGTATTTCTCTGAGAGGGATGTTGTGACAAAATTTCAGGGAAATATCTGTATTCATAACGGAAAAAATCTGGAAAACTGTTTGACCTCCTTTTATCATTAAAGTAGGTCATAGTGCCATCCAGCTGAAATACAAACTGACCTTATACTTCTCTGAGAGGAAGATTGTGACTAAATTTCAGAGCAATATCTATATCTGTAGCAAAAACGATGTTTTTCTACTAAGTGATACTATGACTTTGACCTTGAGAAAGAATAGGCATCCTCCGCTTGGCATAAGGTATATATGTATCAAGTTTGACGGTCCTAGTCCCAACGGTTCGGTCGGTATCCTGCCTACAAGATTTCCTATTTTAAAAGCAATACTACAACTTTGACCTCTGACCTTGAAGAACAAAAGGCATAATTCACTTGGCATGAGAATTATGTGTACAAAGTTTGACGTTCCTAGCTCCAATAATTCTGTATGTATTCTGCCTACAATATTTTCCTAATTATACCACCTTCACACTCACGAATTTTTCTTACGAGTCCTTACGGATCTCCGACTCGTAGTTAATCGCAAGCATTTGTAAATCACTCGTCGGAATCCGTTAATAATTCGTCACAATTCGCACACACTCGTAAGGATCCGTGAAATTAGGGGCAAATTTTTTGACATGTCAAAAAAATTCACGATTGTCCTCGGATTTCATTTTCCGTAAATAACTTGTAACAATCCGTAAGTATCGTAAACTGATCACAAGAACACGTAAACTACTCATAAGAATCCGTAAAACACTCGTAAAAAGGTTGTTTACGAATCTTTGCGGTTGGTTTACGATATGTTACGGATAGTTTACAAGTTGTTTACGGATTATTACGAATGCCTAAGTGGTATTTACGATTTTATTCACGTCGGGTTACAATCGCTTTATGGATTGTTCAGAGTCATTACGAGCGTTTTACGTATAGACACGATTACTTTACGAGTACATACTTAAACTTTACGATTAATACCACCTTCACACTCACGGATTTTTCTTACGAGTCCTTATGGATCTCCGACTCGTAGTCAATCGCAAGCATTCGTAAATCAATCGTCGGTATCCGTGTCTAAATCGTAACAATCCGTGTACTTTTACGAATTTGTGGAATACGTAAGGATTCGTAAGAAAAATCCATGAATGGAAAGGTACCATAAGCGATACTACGATTTTGACCTCTGACCTTGAAAACAATAGGCAAGTTGTAAGATCCTGGAGCTTACAGTTCAGTCTGTATCCTGTTTACAAGTTTTTCCTTCTAAGTGAAAAACCGACCCTGACCTTTAACCTCTGACCTTGAGAAACAATTGACATCTTCCTCTCATCATTGTAATTAAATGTACCAAGTTGTAAGATCCTGGAGCTTACAGTTCATTTTGTAGACAATGTCGGGACAGACGGACGACGCCTCACCATGGTTTGCCCCGTCTTTGACAGGCGTATAAAAATGTGACAATTCGATATAAACGTCTAACATGTTAACGGGAAAGGCAACCCTAACCACATATTTGCTTTTATGAATAAAGTATTACTTACTGATATCGTAATTGACAGTCTTTAACAACAAAAATCCTTGCTTAACAATTAAATCAATATTAATCTATCATGTATTTTAAATTACCCGCTGTTAAGAGAGTGGCCATTGAAGTTTAATTTATGACGTCACTCCGTCTATTACGGTTTATTTCACCAGCAGCACTGTAAACATGACAAGTCACGAACAGTTAAGTTTGGAGTCGTATAGATTTGAACCCGTTCTATCGCAAGAAGAAATTGAGAAAAGAAGACGTTCAGTCGAGTCGCAGACAAGGCAGACGGTAAACGTTCTTCATACAAATGGCTTGAACCTCAACTTGTAATTACGCACATGATGGATCCATAGTTTACGTAGTCTTTTCTTTTCAAATGACTTGGTTGGGTCGGGAATTTCGAAAAAAAAAAAACAACCTTTTTTCACATCTACCCATTGCATTAGTGTAATTAACTGCTTGCCAGGAAGGCATCAACCTATTTATTCGTAAGATCTACCACATGCACATCTTTGATGATCTCACAGGTGCTTGGGTTAAGGACCCCCCACCCCACCCCACCCCTCCGAATAAGCTACATGAGTTAATTTAATTGTTTTGTTGAAAATATTTTTAATGCATGTCAATGTATTGCATACCCATAAAGTCCAAAATACATATAATTCAAAATAAGCCCTTTAATAAAAATACCCTCACTGGTTATTATAAGTTCTGTTATAATAACCAGTGAGGGTATTTTCTTACAGGGCTTATTTTGAATTATTTTGGACTTTATGGGTATGCAAGATGTTGTTGACATGCACTAGAAATATTTTCAAGAAAAAATAATTAAATCAACTCATGTAGCTTATTCGGAGGGGAGTCCTGAACCCAAGCACTTGTGGATGATCTTAAAATCTCATCAAAACCGGAACAGACGGTGTGACGTCAAAATTATTGATTTTTGTGGTCTTGAATACAAACGAGTTACACAATATTGTAAACTCTATAGATCGCGGGAATTTCAATTTTTGACGTTTTCAAATTAGTACTGAAGCTTATCAAGGCCATATATCAACAGAATTATATGACAAATCTTTATCATATGATTAATCCTATCATTTATCATGTAAAAATATTTTGGGTTGCCTTTCCCTTTAACATAATTATCTAACAAGTTGGTGGCAGTAACAATTCGCTAAAAATGTAAGGCGAAACCCAGTAACCTGGAAGACTAGCCGACATCCGGGGATTACTTTAATTAAGGTGTTTATTTACCTGGAAGACTTGCTGACATCCGGACTGCTATTCTGATAGGAGTGTCGGGTGTGGTTTTGGGATGAAAATATTCCTCCTCCATGTTGTTAACGTTGGTGACAACGATACAAAGTTCCTTTCCGGTTTTATTGTACAACTAATGATAAATATTGATATCATGTCAACATATTACATGCATATTATTGTACAACTAATGATAAATATTGATATCATATGAACATTTATATTATTGTACAACTAATGATAAATATTGATATCATATGAACATTTTTATTATTGTACAACTAATGATAAATATTGATATTATATGAACATTTTTATTACTGTACAACTAATGACAAATATCGGTATTATGTGAACATTTATATTATTGTACAACTAATGATAAATATTGATATCATATTTATTTAACATGTTATATTATAATTGTACAACTAATGATAGATATTGATATTATGTGAACATTTTTATCATTGTACAACTAATGATAGATATTGATATCTTATTTATTTTACATGTACATGCTATGTTATTGTACAACTAATGATAATATTGATATCATGTCAACATGTTATATTATTGTACAACTAATGATAATATATCATATTTATTTAACATGTATACTTTTGAACAACTAATGATGGATATTGATATCATATTTATTTAACATGTTATGTTATTGTACAACTAATGATAAATATTGATATTATGTGAACATTTTTATCATTGTACAACTAATGATGAATATTGATATCATATTTATTTAACATGTTATAATATTGTACAACTTAGTAATCATAAATATTAATATCATATGTATTTAAATAACACTATTTATATACATTTTGGGTATACTATGCCAAAACAGTAGTCAGGGTTGTGATAAATATTGATATCATGTGATCATGTTATATTATTGTAGATAGCTAGCTATTCATAAATATTGATAGCTTGATATATTATTGTACAACTATCGATAATTAATGATTTCACAATAACGTACATTGTAATTTAAATAAAGGGCGACTTCTCCCACGAACTGGAGTAACTATTGTTGAATTATGATGTAGTGAAACCGAACCCGACCTGAAGATACTAGCAACCAATCCATATGTAAGTAACTGGTTTCACTGTTTTAAATCATTTAGTCATATGGTAAACGGAAGCTTGCTTCTCTAATCAATCACTTTAGATTGTTTTAGATTATTTAGTCATATGGTAAACAGAAACTCGCCTCTCTAATTAATCACTTTCGATTAATTTAAATTATTTAGTCATATTGTAAACAGAAACTCCCTTCTCTAATTAATCACTTTAAACCAGGTCTTGCAGTCTAGCTGTATACAAAGATGGCCGACCTGGTATCGTCTTCTCATGTAGCTATATAGCGACGTATTGACCTCAATAAATATCTGTCTTGTAAGTTTAAGGACAGAACAAAGAAACAATACGCAAGATCGCGACTACTTTTTCTGTCTTGGTTTTAAATTTTACTTTCCCCTTTCAAAGTCTCGCGAGACCCAGAGTTTGCGAGAATTTGGGCATGTTGGTCAATAATACCAGTTCTGCAACTTTTGTCGTGATCGATTCACCCGATTTTAACAATGGTGTACTGTCATTGCATTGCAGTAGACTGTAGTTAATGATTCAAGAAAGAAACATAATACGCAGAAATATCCACAATTGATTGATTTTAATGGAAATGTGGTTGATTTTTTCCCACTGCTGTCAGCCAGGAAATTCCCAAAGCTGAGAAGAGCTTGCGCCAAAATATATAGCTTCGCGAGCTAAATTCAGAAGTTCATTTTTCCTGTATCCAGACGCTTTTACACACCTTTCATCTAAAAACGCTTTTAATTGTGGAACGCACGTGGAGGTTAAATTGTCTTCCGATGCCATGTTTTGAATAAACAAAAAATGCCCAAGATCGACACGCTTTTCCGGACTTCTTTACAAGAGAGTTCCACTAACTCGGTATTTACGATCTTGCGTATTAGCTGCATGTAATAGAAGCAGGTTTTGGGTGAAAATCTTCCTATTTCAGTTTCCTTTCGTTTACTTTACAATTGTTATACGTTTTTCACATAAAACATTCAATTTATTGTTTTCACACTCGTGCTTGCAAATTGGCATGGATTGCACATTTTCACCCACCATTTCTATTGTTTTAATCATGTAATTTTAAAATTGTCACGTGATGCAGGAACTATTTTTCTAAGCGTTGGCAGGGTTGTATGTGAAGCCTGCGTAACGCGCCTTTGGTAATAGAATGTATATTTGTAGTAATTGCACATGTATAAAGCATACCCACAAGAGAGATTACTCGTATTGAATACCAAAGAAAAAGACTACTAATATTTATATTTTCATTCGGGCTTTTTAAAGGAAGTCAGCCATTGTGACAATGTAGTACACCTGCTTAACACTGGTTATATGGATTTGTTTGCATTATATGTTAAAAAAAAAAACACACACACACACACACACAGTCCTGGCCTGGATTTCTCGAATAAACTGAAGTCGAAATTTGAACTTTTAAAAGTTTGATATTTTACTCAAATTTTGACTGCTCAAATAAAAGAGAACTCAAAGTTAAGTTTTGGATTTTTTTTTTTCGAGAAATTCAAACCCGTACTTACGTCGATAAAAGTGGCGTCTTTATTACCAAGTTTCTTCTCAACGAGTTTTCCAGCCAATTCATACAACGTGTTCATGGGCTGCCATCCGAAGTAGCGGAATAGATTGGGGAGCAAACTTAATCGTCCAAGTGTGGCGTCTACACACAGAGGAAAAGCAAACTGTTGATGTTTCATCGTCCTTTTGCGTTATTTTTACAAACAGTTTTTTAATAGTAATTTACATAGATGTTCAAAAGAATCCAACGAATTGTAAATATCTGCAGTTGTTTTGATATATCTTTATATTTAAAATATGTCGATCATAGACAGGTCATTGTTTTACATGTACAGAGTAAATTAAAAATGATTTCCGGAATATTACTGACCGAATACCATTCTGAAAATATCTTGTTATGACTCCGAATTTTACTGACTGTAGACCGTTCTTAAATATCTTGCTATGACTTTCCGAATTTTACTGACTATTGACCGTTCTGAAAATATCTTGCTATGACTTTCCGAATTTTACTGACTATAGACCGTTCTGAAAATATTTTGCTATGACTTTCAGAATTTTACTGACTATAGACCGTTCTGAAAATATTTTGCTATGACTTTCCGAATTTTACTGACTATAGACCGTTCTGAAAATATCTTGCTATGACTTTCCGAATTTTACTGACTATAGACCGTTCTGAAAATATCTTGCTATCTCACTGACCGAAAAGCGTTCTGAAATCCGTTTCCATGACTTCTCCAATTTCCTCGGAGCTGTATCCTAGCGCCACCAAGAACGCTGTAATGGAACCCACACTTGTCCCTGCAAATCTCTTGATTTTTGCCATCAAGCCTAATTCTTCCAAGGCCTGAAAAGATTAAAATAGCAACATGCTTTTCTTATTCCTATCTAAATTTACCTAAAAGAAGTTTGTAGCATTGTCATTTGGAATATTTGATTTATATTTTGAAAATGAATTATGAAAATAAAACGAAAACCATATTGCTTTTTATTATATACTTTCAATTTCATCTCTTCTTTTATCTTTAAAAGTTTGCGGGCATATATCACACGATACATATGGAGAAATTTTAACCGCTTTATTCATGAGCTTGATATCAGGTGATCTTAAGGTTATGAATATTTATTAAGCGCGTAACTTTATCAGAAGTTATTTTACCGCGTAAATTTAATGGCAATTGGTGGTGTAAAAATTAATTTGAAAAAATTGAAGTTTTGACAACACAACATTTGAAACACGAGATGAATTTAAAACAAAATATACTCCCCGGCACGTACATATTTGTACACATGATATTACACAGAGAGGATCCTGTTCGGTAAGTCAATGTACATTGTATATAACATAGCCCCCCCCCCCCCAATAGTCAACAACATACACCATCGGACGATCCCACCTCTACCATGCATTGCAGGCAATTCTATCTCAAGTATTAATATTTATTTTAACTGCAGGTACGAATACATATTCACTAATAAATGTTTCCTTTGCTTTGAAGATGCATCAAGTTTCAGTGAAGCATCATATTTACATAAATGTAGGTTTTCCGAAATCAATTAAACAATTTGTAGGTATCTCTTTTGAGGGCCTCATGACGTCAGTACAAGTGTCAAGGACAGAAAACATGACATTTCTATTCATAAAATGAATACATGGGCATGACTGCATTTTCTAAACTTAATTTTCCCCTTAGATGTCTACCGAAATGCTAAAAATGCTGAAAACGGTGGTTTTGATTCAAAAACGAACTTTTTTGAAAAATAATTAAATAAATATGTAAACAGATTCCGGAAAAACACAGATCAAGTTAATTTTCAAATTTTTCGTGTTTTTCATCTTTTTACTCAGTTAAACCGATAAAGTTATTGTTAAAAATAAAATTATTGTTAGTTTCTAAATGAAATTGAAAGTATATAATAAAAAGGTTATAGACTTTGTATGGAAAATATGACGACCTCGTTTTTTGTCGCGAACGGACCTCGCAAGCTCGGTCCGTCTACGCGCCAAAAAACTCGGTCGTCATATTTTCCCATACAAAGTCTATAACCTATAACTATTGAGCTATATTCATGAACAGATTTGGATTTGTTCATATTGACCATGAACAGCTCAAAAATGATGTTCATTTCTTATATTTATATTTATTTACTGAAACACCGTTTGTTTACATTGCTTCAATTCTATTTTGTTGCATAAAACGAACTCCTAGCCTCTGTCACAGTAGTTATTGTGACTTACGTCAACACATAGACATGACGTCACATTTTGTCTCGTCCTGCCTTTTATCAACATTTGCAAGGTGCACTGTATTTTGGAGGTAGGAGACCGCAAGATTGGGATGATAATCCCGGTAAGTTTACAATCTTAATCCAAGGGTGTGACTTGCGAGATCTTTGTAACAGATGTTCTATTTTTTTCCCCAAATCATTACGCTCTCTCAGTCGCCTGCTTTAAGCTAGTTCATAATCCGTTCATAGTCGATGTGAACGGATTGTGTCGCGCGCTGAAATTGGTTGGTTCATAGAGGAAAATGCGATTTGTAATATAAATATACATGAATCAAATACTGTTGAAATCAAACTATTATACAATGTATCTATATTCTTCTAAAAACATGTATTTCAATTTTCTTGTTCATGATACAAGTAGTGGAAAATTAATTTTAAGTGAAATTTTGTATGAACATTTAGCTTTTTGGTCAATAACTCAAAAATTTTATCTATAGCACCCATTTCTTTTTAAAGCTGTATCTTAGATTTTGAGGCAAGAAATTTTAACTTATATGCAATTCTAAAAACTGACCATTCCATGTATATTTTTTAAAAACTTTTTGTTTCTATATGATTTTGTGTATCACGAATGCAAAAATTAATTATCTATTTGCAGTCTACTAACATTAAACATTTTTATATCTATATTGTGAGAAGACATAGGTAAATATGAATTGAATGCAATGATTGATTGATGTTGCTTACATGTACAATGTATTTTGTGTTGGCTCCAAGAAACAGAATTAGTATATGCGAGTAAACCTCAAGGAGATGCAAAAAAGTCAAGTTTAACACATTATATAATATATAGAAAATACATACATAAATAGGATTAGGCAGCAGGCACAATGTCTATATAAGTCCTTTCCATAGGTCAAAGGTCAGTTATGACAAAATAAAATTAATATAGTACATGAAAATATAACAAAAGATTGAAGAAGACAAATAAATGAAAAAATAAACAATTATAAAAAGGGAATTGTATTATAGTATATCAGTTGAAACAGTACCGGTAAAATTGTGCATAGAGCTTTTTGATTGAACAGTCATTCCGCCACAAGATGTAGTTCTTTCCAAACTCCTTCAAAATTTGAATTGAAATTTTAAAAAATTCAACTGAATGTAGTGAATTTGAAATTTTTTTTACATAATGCAGAGCATGCATCCATTTCTTTTCAGTTTTGTAGAGAAAATAATGTAGCAATTTTTGGTCAATATATATTCTAAGTCTACAGATCGTGTTGGATTTTAGGTTTTTATTATATGATATATTCTAATTTTTATAAAAACTTAACAAAGTTTACTTTTGAGACGAAAATCAGTGAAAGATGGCAACTGTTTTCTGTTGTGCGTGCGGATGTTTTTTTAAACATAATTTGAAAATATTCAGTTTTTGAAACGTGGCATATTCAAAATGTCTAAATTTAACATGACTGAAAATCACCAGCGCAGTTCAATTTCTATTTCATTCGTAAGATTAAGTTATCGGCTCAATGCCCGAAATTTCAAGGAGGAAGAAAATGTGATTTGGTCCTTTATGACTAATGTTTCTCGGAAATTATTTATATGTAATTATCATATGTACATACTGTACATGTAAATATCTGTTCAGTACATGTACATTGTTGTGTATCGTTTATATACATGTATTTTCATTTTCCGGTCTTTCCGCGGCTTATGTATTTTTAAAGTTCAAGGAATAACAGATTCTACTTTGAGAGTTTTTAAAAATTGTAAAAGAAAATATCTTTGAGTCAATTGTTTATTCAATTATTCATATTTTCCGTGTCAGTTGCATGATATAAAAAATATTGTGAAATATAAGTCTGATTTTCACGTTCACCGGTGTACATGAAGGTGGTGTTTTGATTTATATATCTATCTAATTTTTTAATCGTTCAAAATATATAAAAACCTGTCTTTTATAAGTACATACAGCTATTTCTAATTACCATCTATTAATTAACTCTATTGAGGAAATACATCATAAACTGGGCTAGATACGAACTTAAACAATACCAGTAGAGCTCCCGGATAGGCCACGCCTTTACCACCACCGCCCTCAAAGACGATATTTTCAAACGGAAACTGGTCCACATAATCTCTAACGTCTATTGATGACAAATCTTCTATTTCTGTTTGTTCTGCAAGGTTTTTATTATGAAATAAATGTACGTCAATCAAATAACAAACAGAAGTAAAGTTGTACACGGAGTAACTGAATTAGAAAATTGGTTTTCTGACCTTCGACCACTGAATCTTCAAACTCCGTGTCGTCATCTCTGTCAAGGATTTCGTCAATGTATCGATGTTTGGTGACATCATTACCAGGGGCTCTTGGCGAACGTGTGTGATACGAGAAACGAGGACCCATTATTGAACCAGACCCAAGACTGACAGCAAGACTGTCGGTTAACGGTTTCCGGGAACTTAACCGATATCAAGACTGATGGTTAACGGTTTCCGGGAACGTAAGCGATACCAAGACTGTCGGTTAACGGTTTCTGGAAAGGTAACGAGAAATATATCAAAGACGTAACTTACCGTCGTAATTGACATAATGATAGAAAAGTCAACACTTCCACACATTCATTGATGTCAATATCACATCGTCACCCCAAGCCTTTTATTTCTAAACAGTCACACGATCACAGGATAAAATTAATGGTAATAAATGAAAGAATTGTTTGACGACAAAATGATGTGCAATTTCTTCCAGAATCCCTTCCTTCCTTTCGCAGTCACTTGTACCGTAAAAATCGGACATCGAAAAATGGCGTATATATAGCTCCGTTATTGCTCATGAAATGCGTGTAAATTATATTTTACATAAGCTATTGTTATCATTTATATATTTTCCTTGCCATTGATGAATAAAACTTTAATAATCCACAAAATATGCATCTGTGTAAACACAGCGGAAGCATTTTCTTATGCACGTATGAAAGTAAAATCAGTACCATGCGCGATATACAAGTGTGTACAAATAGTACAATACTTTGTACCGAGAAAAGTCATACGCTAAATGTACAAGTGTATAGAAATAAACATCTAGTTTGTACAAATCCAAATGATTTGATTTTTGAAATTGAAATTCAAAATAATCGGATTAATTAGTAAGACTAATATATTGAGTCTGAAAACTTATTTCTATCATCTTAGTTAACGGTGAGTGTTTTATCTACTTTTTCTCCTTTTCTTTTAAATAATAGTTAAATTAATAATAATAATTAAATTAGATTTGTATATCCTTTTCTTTTAAATAATAATTAAATTAATAATAATTATGCAATCCCTGTATACAATTTTGATAACATACATGATGTATCTGATGCAGACATTTCCTTCTCTATTAACGATCAACTTTTTTTTAGAAACATTACTTTTAGAAATAAGAGGTAAAACTATCTCTTATGCATCATATATCAAAAAGAAGAAAGAAAGAGAGGAAAAAGAATTAAAAGAAAATATCAAATTACTAGAAGAAAATGTTTGTGACAGCAATATCAATGAACTGTGTAGTAAAAAGCAAGAATTAGAAAACATTAGAAAAGATAAGTTGCATGGTATTTATGTAAGAAGTAGAGCTAGATGGATTGAAGAAGGAGAAAAACCATCACATTATTTTTGTACGTTAGAATCTAGAAATTTCACTAGCAAAATCATACCAAGATTAGAGTGTAATGATGGGACAGTAATTTATAAACAATCAGAAATATTAAGGGAAACAAAAACATTCTATGAACAATTATACAAGAAAAGCAATTTAAACTCAATAGACTTGCACAATGATCTTGGTATTGAAGATGTTCCAAAACTTTCAAATAAAGAATCTGAATCACTAGAAGGTAACATTACTATTGAGGAAGCCTCCAATACCCTTTACAAAATGAAATCAAACAAATCCCCAGGATCTGATGGTTTTTCTGCGGAATTCTTCAAAATGTTTTGGAAGTATATTGGTCTTTTTGTAGTTAGGTCTATTAATTATGGGTACAAAAATAACTGTCTTTCTATTACACAAAGACATGGTATTATTACATTGTTACCAAAAGGTGACAAGCCGAGACAATATTTGAAGAATTGGAGACCAATTACTTTGTTGAATACTGTGTATAAAATTGCATCGGGCTGTATTGCGAATAGAATAAAAAGATACTTAGACAAAATAATTAATCAAGATCAAACAGGTTTCATCCCCAACAGATATATTGGAGAAAACACAAGGCTTATTTATGATATAATGCACTATACTGAAGAAGAAAATATACCTGGATTATTACTACTTATTGATTTTGAAAAAGCCTTTGATACTCTTTCATGGACATTTATACAAAAAGCGCTAAAACTTTTTAATTTTGGCCCTTCAATTAGGAATTGGGTATCGATTTTTAATACAGACATTACATCTGCAATCAATCAAGGTGGTAATCTCTCTGATAGAATCATTATTCAGAGAGGTTGCAGACAAGGGGATCCATTATCACCATACATATTTTTGATATGTGCGGAAATATTAGCAATCCAAATTAGAATGAACAAGAATATCAAAGGCATTACTGTAAATAATGTAGAAAAAAAGATCTCACAATTAGCTGATGATACCTCACTTATCCTTGATGGCAGTGAAGAATCTCTCGCAGAAACTTTTAAAACTTTAGATTATTTTTCAGAAATATCTGGACTACATATCAATTATGAAAAAACTCATGTAATATGGTTAGGTTCCAAAAAATATAGTAATGAAACTTTGCTGCCAAATTACAGGCTTAGGTGGGGTACCACCAGATTTACTTTGTTAGGAATACATTTTGACATGGAATTAGATAAGATACCACAATTAAACTATGAACCAAAATTAGTGCAGATCAAATCTATAATCAAACAATGGGAGAAAAGGTTTTTAACTCCCATAGGGAAAATTACAGTTATTAAAACAATGGTTTTGCCATTATTAAACCATATTTTAATGTCAATCCCAAATCCTTCTGAACTCTACCTTAAGGAATTAGAAAAGATATTTTTCTTGTTTATATGGAATAATAAAATACATAGGGTCAAAAAGGAGGTCATTGTTAAAAAATATGAAGATGGGGGTTTAAGAATGGTAAACCTAATGGCATTCATAGCATCTATGAAGTTGTTTTGGATAAGACATCTCATATTTTCAAATAGAGGGATGGAACATTTTATTCCAAAGTTGGACTTAAGCAAATTAGTGAACTGTGGAATTGAATACATTACAATATTCTTGAAAACATTGAAAAATAAATTTTGGATAGATGTATTTAAATCATGGCTTACATTGCATAACCTTAGTAAAGAGTCTGATGTTGCTGCCGATGCACCTCTATTTTATAACCCAAATATTCATATTGGTGGAAAACCATTTTATAATAAACAAATGTTTGACAGCGGCATCAGACAACTTAATGATATAATCAGTGAAGATGGTTCATTTCTTGGTTTTGAATCATTTTGCAATACTTATCCAAATACAAAGATTAATTTTTTAGAATATAATAGCATTATTCATGCTGTTAAGGCTTGGGTGAAAAATTGTGGATGTGACAAAACTATCAAAAAGCTCACAAATCCATTGATTATGTCAAATATATATACAGTGTTGAAATGCAACAAATCAAAACTTTTTTATGAAATTATAAATCAAAATACCTCAATCACATCGGGCAAAACAAAATGGAGTGAGCTTTTGGAAGTTGACACTAAAGAATGGAAAATAATTCATAAAATACCCTTCAGAGTGACAAAAGATAGCAAAATACAATGGTTTCAATACAGAATTATAAACCGAATCTTAGCTACAAACTCTTTTTTATTCAAAATCAAAAAAATTGACTCAAAGTACTGCAATCATTGTCATTCTGAAGAGGAAACAATAGAACATATTCTGTGGGAATGTGATTTTTTACAATTATTCCTAGCAGAATTTGAGCATTTTTTAGAAGATAAGACTGATTTACAGATAGCTATTACAAAAAAATCTTTTATTCTTGGTTTTATTGAAAATAATAGTCTGATACAAAACACTATTGTCTTATGGCTTAAATACTATGTGTACACAGCAAGATGCACTGAGAAGTCCTTGAGTGTGCGTGCTGCAATTTCACAAATGAATTTTTTTTATGAAACTCAAAAATTTATTTCGTATAAAAATGGTAAAAAGGAAAAGTTTGATGCCCAATGGAATCGATGGAACCTTCTGTTTTCTTAACTTCTCTCTCTTCCTCTTCTTCTTTCTTTCTCAAACCACACATACCTTCAGCTCATATGCTTTTTTTTTTTTTCTTTCTTCTCTGGATATAATATTATTGTATATCTGATATACCGGTATGTGTACAAAAATAAAAAATTATAAAAAAAAATAAAAAATAAAAAAAATAAAAATAATAATAATAATTGAATTAGATTTATATCTCCTTTTCTTTTTAATAATAATTAAATAAATTTATAGCAATTAAATTATATTGAGTGATTTGTGATCAACAGAAAATATGATGTTTTAGCACATGGCGAATTCGTCAAGGTTTTAGCGTAACCATGTGTCCACTAACGATTTAAACGCTGAATTAATATGATGCTAATTCGCTATATTTATGAAGTAACGAAAATTGAACTGATATGCAATGTATGTAATAAGACAAACCTACAACCAGCCGTGTTTGTAAAACTGCGTATCCAACCCTCCACTACACACCAGTAAATATAAAAATAATGAAAAACACCGCCCCATTGTGAGTAGGAAAAAAAATGAAACGCAAATCCACCGAAAGGAAGGAAAGCGACCAACACTAAGGAAATGAGAGTTGGCACAAACATTAGGAGTGCCCAATACTACTACTGATATTATTGTGTGTGTTACAATTACACTTTATCAATGTTTGCTATGAGTGATCAAAACTCCATCACTAATTTCATATCTATCCCACATATTAGCTACATCTATATTTATCTGCATGCATCTATCTTTCAAACTATCTATATATCAAGGTAATTTTTATCTATCAAATTATTTATCTTTTAAACTATTTATCTATCAAACTATCTTTTAACTATTTATCTGTCTATCCGTCTATCTATAAATATCTAACTACTAGCGTATACATGTATCTATCTAACTATGTATCTATTTAATATATTCAACTAACTACATGTATCTATCTGTTTATCTATCAAACTATCTATCTATTTATCTCTCTATCAAACTATTTATCAATCAAACTATAAATTATCTATTTATCTATTAATCTTGATACATGTACTAACTGACTAAATCCCACACGTATGGTGATTTTATGACATATTTTATAAATGTGCGATAACTGTATGCAGCCATTGTATGATATAAAGAAGAAGTCGTAAGTAGAATAAAAAATCATGTGTGAACATTTTATCGACTGACTAAATCACTGAAAGAGGAAGTGGGAATCAGAGACGGATCCAAAAAAATTCAAATGGGATGCGACCCAAGTCTGTACCTTTTATGCACCCCCCCCCCCCCCCGGACCTGTATGTGTGTGCGTGCGTGCGTGAAGAGCGGTAAATGACATAACCAACCCCTCTAGATCCCCACCGAGAATAGCTATTTAAATAAAGAAAATAAACACTTCACGAACGTGAAAGAAAAGGGGCGTGGATCTCAAGTCATAGAAAGAACACGTGATTTCTTCGTGATTGCCTAAAGTAATTTGTTTTTGTTTTGGGGTTTTTTTGGGGGGGGGGGGGGGTGTTGCAACAACTATTGTACTGGGAATTTTTTACTTAACAATACTTGTCCCTATTTGCGACACCTAATTCTTTTCTGTGCATTTATGTTACAATGTTATATTTACATTTGCCAATGCACTTCCTTATATGACAACACTAATGAAATCGATGCTCAATTTTGTGTGACATGAATTTGGTCACGTGATCAGTTTGTTCTTGAGTATGAATACAATCACCGCTTCAAAAGTCAGTTCCTGTATTTTCACCTGGCTTCTTGCTTATGCAATGCAGTGGGGGATTTAGACACCCCCCCCCCCCCCCCCTTATCGCTACAAATTTAAATAATAGAAATAGTGTGAGTAAAATTCCAGATTGGCACCCAAAATGGCTGAGTATTTTGGTTAATACTTGACACACACACCCTTCGTAAAACCTGGATCTGCCACTGCAATGACATCATAACAGAAACAAACGCAGCAGGATATTTATACATATTTTATTTTGTAAACAAACAAGAAGTTCATCAATTTATACAAGAGAAACATTAAACATATCGTTCTGTGGTTTCATTTTATACAGTTTTAAATACCGTCTGCAACTTCTGCATGGCGAATTTATAAAGTTCTATGATATTGGAAGCGAAAACATGTAGGCAGAGTTATAAGCCTATTTACTTTATGATGATAAGTTAACCTGTTGTTTCCTGGCAACTTCCACCACGGCTATGACTCGGCATGATCTTATTTCTTAAGTATAGGGCCTACATATAAACTGGCTACTAAATTTACAGGCAAAGGTAGCATCTCCACATGAGTGAAAGATTCTCATGAGGGACGTTAAACAATATACAATCATTAAATCTACACAAACTGTGGTTGCCTTAGACCTTTACACGATTTGTTCTGCTTCTGTTTCTTTTATTTTTGTCCGGACCCTAATTTTGGTCCCACACTAAATAACACTCATTATTCGACAACTTCTGACTATTTCATCATTAGACAACTTCTGACTATTTCAGTATTCGACAACTTCTGACTATTTCAGTATTCGACAACTTCTGACTATTTCATTATTAAACAACTTCTGACTATTTCACTATTAGACAACTTCTGACTACATGTATTTCATTATTTAACAACTTCTGACTATTTCATTATTAGACAACTTCTGACTATTTCATTTATTTAACAATTTCTGACTATTTCATTATTAGACAACTTCTGACTATTTCATTATTTAACAACTTCTGACTATTTGATTATTAGACAACTTCTGACTATTTCATTATTAGACAACTTCTGACTATTTCATTATTTAACAACTTCTGACTATTTCATTATTAGACAACTTCTGACTATTTCATTATTTAACAACTTCTGACTATTTGATTATTAGACAACTTCTGACTATTTCATTATTAGACAACTTCTGACTATTTCATTATTAGACAACTTCTGACTATTTAAGTTTCATTATTTACGAACTTCTGACATCGTGTCATATCTCTCAGAAATCATGATAACTTTTCTTCTACTGCAGGTTACCTGGCTATGAGTCATCATATTTTTTTTTTAAATAATAGTATCTGTAGGTGTTGCGATGAAATCACATGTCAAATGCAAAATTGAATTTTTACGGCACAGATTTGTTAAGAGATTATAGTATTTTGAGGTTAAAATTTTGCCTTGACGATTTTTATAAACTATTTTCAATGATCATGGTATCACACTTTGCTTAGAATCATAGAGGGGGGGGGGGTGAACAATTTTGTATGAAAAGTGAAAAAATTATGAAAATTTATACTAAAATGACCTCACTATAATTTTTTATTTTTATTTTTTCAATGACATAGCCATTGAAAAAATGAAATGATGACTCATTTATGGCCAGGAACTGTAGACTGTTTTGCATTGCTTGTCAACTCATACACTCAATAAAAGTACAGATATATTAAAATTCCACCTTACCTTATATAGGCCCTGGGCCAAATAGAAAACGTTTTACGAAAGTCACGAATACCTTGCCCTGGGCATTCCGTGTGACGTCATAATATGACGTGTTAAGTGCACTTAAGTCATTTGACATAAACATTGGCGTAAAAGAAAGGATCCACCGATCCTTATTTTTCAAATGAATCTCACTATTTGCAACTTTAGGACTAGGTGAAGGTCAAAATAAGCGCAATTTAGCGCAATAGCCTTGTCCTAAAGTTGCGAATAGTGAGATTTCAATCATTTTGAAGTATCCTGTTTTTCATTGAAATTGAAAACTGGTCAATTAAACAGTTAAAAATCTTTTCTTCGAGAAGCTAAAGAAATGGTAATGGAAACAAAGGGGTGTGATTTTTAAAAAGAAAAAAGAACTTTTAAAAATCGAATTGGTAGCTGTTTCCAAGTGTCTCCAATAACGACTTACGCAAAGCTCGGGTTTCAACACGTGTATGGATCTTGCATATCATGGTACCCCTCCCCCCCCCAAAAAAAAAACCCAACAACACCTGTATAAATTAGAAATGCTCTCACTGTTTCATCAGGGCTAAAGTTATTCCATCACTATTAACCGACTCTTTCAAAAATAAACCAGATTACAATGTTTGGGTAACTCTCTCCATGCAAAGCAACTAGAGGTGTCCACTCTGCACCCTACAAGTAGGCCTACATGTGCAGCATGAAACAGGGATTGTTTACCTCAACGGATATATTCAAAATGCAAAGCAAAATCATATTTTATTTGTTAAATATTGCTCGTTTGCATTTTTAACTGGGAGGGGAGGGGGGGGGGGCATTAACGTGCCACTCTCAGGTGTGCTCTTTTGGGGAACAAGTAATTTGAACCTCCTTTTTGCTTTTGACATCTCTATACCTTCCCCCTTTTATTCATTTTAAGTCCCCTTGACTTGTCTGATTGTGTAGGCACATATCGTATCATAACATACGGATTTAGAGTCCCCCCCTCCCCTCCCCTCCCCTCCCCTCCCTTTCGCCACAAATTCAAAAAATAATATATGCAAGTACAACTCCACAGTTGGCACCCAAAATGGCTCAGTAATTAGTATTTTGACAAATACTTGACTTTCACATGTGTCCTCCCCTTTTCGGAAATCTTGAATCCGCCATTGAATTATAAAAAATAGATGCAAGTTTGGAAGTCATATATATTCAGCTGAGTTTCAGGGACAGGCATGTTCAGAAGATTTTTTGGCGCAGAAAATAGAAAACAAGCAATCAAGCAAATTCTAGAAATTAACCAATGGTTAGGTGATCATCAGGAGCAGGTAAAATACGTTTATGTTTAGTAAACCAGAAGTGATCAAAGAATTAGATACACGTAGGTTACATGAGGAATATGTTTTTGTTCCAGCTGACAAAGCTTGTATCAACATTGTCTTTGTTTGCAAGGCTCATTATTACAACTACATGTATATTTTAAACTAACTTGACATTAATTCCACATTTATTTATCGTGCTTATACTCTAACTGCCTTTTCTAAAGATGAAATTCTTCAAAATTATGCTTCAGTTTTCGATATATCTAATAGCATAGTCAATGGGATGGATTAATATGATTTACCGTACCTATACTGGATTCCCAAACTTCACAACAACCCGTACAAAGAAAGATAGAGTAAATTTTAGTCCCTCTCTTTGTTCAGTTGTGAAAGAGAAACTTCAAACGTAGTGTGGCACAACATTTGTTAAAAGAAAATTGAAGATAACAGTGATCAATTTCATAACTCCTATAAGCAATACAAATTAGAGAGTTGGGTAGACACATAATTTTAGAAGTGGTGTAAAGAAGTGGTGTAAATCAAATGTGGATTCTTAACAATTCTAAAGAACTTTTTGACATCATAGACAGTTACTTCTTAAACAAAAATGTGAAAAGGAAATATTCGTATCTAGAGATCAGTTATTTTAAAAAAAAAAAATACTTTGTTAAACGCCACACTGATTCCACGTACAAGTACTCTGAAGTTGAAATTAAAAAAAATATGCTGGAGTTCCTAATTGACAATATCTTCGTGGTATTTCGTGATCAGGTCTTCCAACAGTCTGTTGGAATCCCCATGGGCACGAATTGTACTCTGTTAGCGGACCTGTTTTTATATTACCTATGTTCAAAGCAGAATTTATTCAAAAACTTCAACGCGAAAAGAAAAAATCTCTTGCTGTGGCCTTCAATTCGACATTTAGATATATCGACGACGTTTTATCTATTAAGAATAATCATTTCATTCATAATATCCCTGTGAACTCAAGATAAAAGACACAACAAAGTCCTCCACACTACCTTGTACTTAGATATTTTATTGAAAATGGATATTAACTGCAAATTTTAAAACATCTCAATTGATGACAAACGGGATGTTTTCGTGTCCATTACAAAGTCCGTTTTGCCGATTCCGGATTATATACCTCTTTATAAAGATGACAGAAAGTGATAAATGGATCGGTGGATTCTTTTAGGAATACTTTTCTGATACAATACTGAGAGAAGAGAGAACAAATAACGGTGTGGTTCACGGTTGAATGATTGATTCCTTCTTCACTGGTGGAGCTATTGATACGCTTTCCAACAGTTTATGATAGTGGTGCCCGGCTTTGTGTGTTTCTTAATTATAGTCACAAGATTATACACAGTTCTGTCTGCCACACTGATAAAAACAATTTTTGGAATCTCTCTCCATTCCTCCAAACACCTACACCCCGTCCACACGCCTTCCTTTGTGATATTTCCTTTTCTTAAATTTTGATTCATCAATTTCATTAAATTCTCCTTACCAGTAGTACAAAGGTATTGGGAAAATACATATAAGTATTCATACAAATGTACAATATGATGTGTTCACAATATATACACATGTACAAACTCATTATAAAAAAAAGTCATTATAGAGGGAACAGAGTATGATGGATAGCTTTTAAGAATTTACTTAATTTTATTGTCAGAATTAAAAATAGATTTTGTTGTTAATACATTTGGTGACGACCTTTTTCTTCATTTAATACATTGATTTCTAATTGTAGCAAATCTGCTACATTTAATCAAATAATGGTATTCATCACCAATTTCATTGTCATTACACAAGGACATTTTCTTTGGGGTCTTTCTATGCCGTACCATCTGCCAACTTCAATAGGTAATGGATTATTACATGTACGGTATCTACACAAAGCTATTCTGTCAGAAGGAGCAAGTATATCGACGTATTTTTCAAAACAAACATTTTCTTTTATCATACGATAGAAAAATCCTTGTGCCAGATTCGTCGCTTAATAGTATGTTTGAACCATTTAAAAGTAAAACCTCTATTCGAATCCCACATATTACCGAAACCTAGATTATTTAGATTTCTTTAGCAAGAACTTTGTGTAAATTTGCATTTACAAAATGCGTACATAATATTTGAAAATTTATTATCTCCTGCAAAAGCAACCTTGCACCAATAATTGAGGATCCTTGATTGTACATCAACATAAAGTGGATACGCTCCCAATTCACCATATATCATATAACTTGATGTTGAACGTTTTAAATTCAATAATAATTTTCAAAACTTTAAATGAAACCTTTCTAAACAATCATGATTACCAGTACCCCCAAACTTCACACCCATACAATAAAATCGGCTTTACAATGCTACAATAAAGACCGTACCGACAGCTTACCGATAGTTTATGTAATATTCCCTTCTATAAAATCTCATAAACAGCCTTTAATCCTTTCTGAGCATTTCTCTTAATAGTGCTTACAAAAACACCGTTTCTATTGAAAATTACACCTATATATAGATACAAAAATTCATCAACTACCTCTACATCATGGGAATCATATTTGAAGATATAATTTGGTAGCCTTCCTTTTGAAAATACAACTACTTTTGACTTTTCAGCATTTACCTTTAGTTTCCATAGTTTACAATACTCACTAAAAATATTTAAAACTGTTTGCAATCCATCTTGAGTCTCCGAAATCAACACTGTGTCATTAGCGTATAACAGAATAAAAAGTTTGTTACTGCATCTCAAAATGCGGTTATTGCGACTGTAAGAGGAGGAGCCCTTTCGCAATCCAAACAATCCAAAGCCACAAAAGTTAGATTCAGATAAAGATCTACGTGTATCAACCAATTAGTTATGTACTCCAAAGAATAACATATTTTCACAAGATCTTCGAGTTTCATCGGCTTCAAGTTTCATCGGGACGTCTCCATATGAGTGAAAGATTCTCGAGAGGGACGTTAAACAATATTCAATCAATCAATCGAGTTTCATCGGCATATTTGTTTACATTGAACACATGCTGAACTGTCAAAAGTCGTAAATACACCAATTTCGCAGTATTGGCATGTGCGAAATTAACAACAGATGCCATACATGTATTTTCAACATATTGAAGAAGTATGTAAATATCATTGTTAATTGAACGTATTTTAACTTGAAAAAATAACCAAGGATTTAAATTCTACGTATAAAAAAAAAAAAAAAAAAAAAAACGGAAAAAACTCATTTTTCAAATTTGGCAATCGTTAATGCGATTACATAAACTATAAAGAAGACGAATTTGGCGTATTATATTTTAGCGCGTTTTTATGGAGACCGGCAAAGTAAATTCGTTCCAAATATGGTTTACATGCTTTCAATCTTGTAATATCTCAGAATGACGTGAACTTGGGTAGATGAGATTCTAAATGGCGAAATAAAGAGTCCCCACGCTTGTATTCGAATCAACGCCATTTTAACCAAAATTTCAAGTTCCACGGGTATGGTTTAATTTTTCATTCGTCTTTTTAAATATATTTTCCCTTTAAACATGTATATAAGTGTTATGTATAGAGAGGGCTTCGCTCTCACCGCCCTTCGGCCTGTGAGAAGGATTGCCCTCTAATAATCACACACTATAAAGAGCAATGTTTGTCACAATCCTTTACGTAGAAATGTACAACATTCCTTCCTTTTTACAGGGTAGATCATCCATTGAAGTTGACAGATAATCCTGAGAGATTCTGAAAAGAAAATACCTTTAGCATTCATGGATGATTTTGGCACACATTTTGCATTGATAAGAAGTCTTACTAAGCTCTAACTATTGCCATATTTTCCATACCTGTGTTTTATGGATTATTTTGCAAAATCAATTGCTCCGTGCTCGATAGACTTGGAAACAAGTAGGAAAGGTGCAGCAACGCCCAGGAGAACGACTACAAAATATTGTATATTCTACATGCATCATTTGAGACAAAGAAGCAAATTTCAAATAAGGTCTAAGAAAAAATCTAACTCTAAGTAGTCATAACTTTTTGAAATAAAATGGTGCGAAAATTATTTTTATGAAACTTGCAAATAATGATGATGGGAAGGAATATTCCGAGGCTACTTCCGGGTCCGCCTGAGAATCCACCTCCAGTTCCGGTGCTGACGTATTGATAAGAGGGTTGGGCTTGAGCGTAGTACATTTGGGGTGTAATGTAGTTGTACGCCTTGCTGTTTTTCATGTAACTATCCGCGGTCACATACACAGCACAACCAATCAAGACAAGCACAAAGACAGCGGCGACTCTGGAGAACTCCATTGTTCTGGGGAAATAGAAAAGTGTTCCAGAATTGTTCAATGTGCTCTTGCTTCCAGCGATAAGTTGACGGTAATTTAAAATTAATTTTCGTGTGTTTTATGAGTATTCAGTGAGGATGAATCGGCATATACAAGAACTAGCAATACGGAACTTTCGGGATGTGCCGGAACGACCGATTAGACTTGACGTTTATACACCGCGGTCACGTGATAGTAAGCAATTGTACGGCAAAGTTGACATCGTTACAACTGGTATTTCGCTAGCAGACGGTCCGTAAAGAGCTATGCGCAGTCCCACAATGACAATCCAATTCACTGTTGGTGCTTAGTACCTGGGTGTAAATTAGATGGAAGGAAAAAGGCGCATTTAGACGCGAATCCTTGGATGGAAGGCGTGATGTTTTACCGATATCCTCAAGACATTCACTAGATTTGTTTTCCTCGCCAACTCACATAATTTAATCAAATGCATTTTCTTATAAATTGTTGTAGTGATTCCTTTCTTTGAAAAATAGCATTTTAATACAGTAAGTTGATAGCAATTGAAGAATTCCATTCTTGTTTACTTAGTTGTTATTGTAATCCGGAAGTGACATGCCCTACAATTACGTTTGACGCGCGATAAAAGTTAGAGTGGATCCGTATCTCAAACGTCCCGCATTCTACAGGAGAGTTCAATGAGTGTGTGTAATTTTTATAACCATCATCAACATTATTTACATGTATAGAGAGAGAGGGGGGGGGGGGAGAGAGAGAGAGCATCAGGAAAATTATAGAGATATAAAGAGAACATCAGCAAAATTATATAGATGCATGTATATATATATTCATATCAAAATGGTCTTACCTAATGTTAGAGTGCAGGATCGATTAGGAGTATTGCGTGCTTTTTATATTACATTTGTGGACCAATAAGCGTAGAGTAGTATAATGAATTACCATTAGAGGCCCCGGGGGATTCCGAAAGGGTAGGTAGACCTGCCATCCGGGGCAAACACAATCATCCAAACGCTGACTACGTTTACAGTTCACGGAGTCCACGATCATAATTAGAAGTTCAGTTTGAAGGAAATCTCCGTTTCATGTATATGTATTTTTGGAAAATGACGATTATTATGAAATAAATGTTGTTTAAACTAAATGAAGTACATTGTATTTAAATTCATCGATATATGAAAAGATAAACAGCATATGCATGTTGTCAGTACATCAATGGTTTTGTTATGTTGTTTTGCATGTTGTCAGTACATCAATGGTTTTGTTATGTTGTTTTGCATGTTGTCAGTGTATAAATGGTTTGGTTATGTTGTTTTGCATGTTGTCAGTGTATTAATGTTTTGTTATTTTGTTTTGCATGTTGTCGGTGTATAAATGGTTTGGTTATGTTGTTTTGCATGTTGTCAGTGTATTAATGTTTTTGTTATGTTGTTTCACATGTTGTCAGTGTATAAATGGTTTGGTTATGTTGTTTTGCATGTTGTCGGTGTATAAATGGTTTGGTTATGTTGTTTTGCATGTTGTCAGTGTATTAATGTTTTTGTTATGTTGTTTCACATGTTGTCAGTGTATAAATGGTTTGGTTATGTTGTTTTGCATGTTGTCAGTGTATAAATGGTTTGGTTATGTTGTTTTGCATGTTGTCAGTACATCAATGGTTTGGTTATGTTGTTTTGCATGTTGTCAGTGTATTAATGTTTTGTTATTTTGTTTTGCATGTTGTCAGTGTATTAATGTTTTTGTTATGTTGTTTCACATGTTGTCAGTGTATAAATGGTTTTGTTATGTTGTTTTGCATGTTGTCAGTGTATAAATGGTTTGGTTATGTTGTTTAGCATGTTGTCAGTGTATTAATGTTTTGTTATGTTGTTTAGCATGTTGTCAGTGTATAAATGGTTTGGTTATGTTGTTTTGCATGTTGTCAGTGTATTAATGTTTTGTTATTTTGTTTTGCATGTTGTCAGTACATCAATGGTTTTGTTATGTTGTTTTACTTATACGTAAATAGAAATAAACTATCATTCAATTATTTACAAGGGGTTTGTGATGATAAACTAAGTTTTATTAACATCGTGTCAAAGTGGTCAGGTAGCACACACGGTACTTTTGGTCTTGAAAACAGTGCGTTATGATATGTTTGAGACTGGTGATGTGGCAGAGGAGTGGCTCCTTGGAGATAATGGTTATCTATTGCGATCTATTCAATTTACAACGAATATGATAGTGTATTGTAAAGAATGCTAAATATATCAAAGCAATTAATTACACACCGAAAAAAGACGTAGTTTACTATAGACACATGACACAGCTCTCTGTTGCACAATGCTGCTACACCCTTTGGGAAGCGAGAGTTAAGAATGTACGTGCTGGATCCGTCATAAAGAGAGATAGTGCTCGTGAGTGTTCTAGCACCTGATAGAAAAAGACAAAGGTCCTGACCGCAAAGTTCATATACAAAAGATAGTTTATTCACAAAGTGAATAGGACTAGGCAGCAGGTAAAGCCTATTTTAGCCCTCTCCCTACGCCAAGGTCAGAATGGAAGTGGAAACAGAAAATAATTATATACATAAACATACATACACATACATACACATACTTAATAACATAAAATGAGCATACATTTATATACATACAATCATAGAAAGGGTGAACATACAAATAGACTTAGAAAAACATACATATTGAAAATAAAGATGTAAAGAAATACAAGGTTGAACAGAAAACAGCAGTACCCGTAAAAAAATTTAAAAGAATAATTCCATTGTAGGCAAGTGCATTCAATTGTATATAATACGACACATATAAGAATGTTTTGGTATCTAAAATATACTTTTGAATAATTTGAAAGATGTTTTCATTGTCTTAACACTTAGACTTTTTTCACCATGTACAAGAAAAGTCAGTGATAAAGGAACAGCAAATTGCATTTCATTGATAAATGAGACTAAATTAAATCTATAATCTGTAAACTCAGGACATCTGAAGAAAAAATTAAAAGCATTTTCTGTGTGGAGACCACAGATATCACAAATAGAATTATCCCGAGAGAAGTGGTCTGTAAGATCTGCCTTTCGATCTTTGCAAATTGTTTGCATTGTTTCTAAGTTGACAATGCAAAATGTTTCCTTTGCGTTTACCATAATAAAAAATTGTATTAGGATGTAAACAATAGAATTTTTTAAATGATGAAAATGAAGGAAGATTTCTAATGTGTATAGGTACATGTGTATCATTCCATAATCTAATGGTGGACGGAATAATGCTAAGATCGGGACTATGCAGAATCTCATGGTTAATCACTGCATCCCATCGTGCATCCTGGATTGTGACTGTTTCTAAACTAGTGGCTGAGATGAGCTAAACATTTCACATATGAGACAAGATTTCGAAGAAGGGTAAAGAAAAATCCCTAGTTTGGTCATTTTACACATTTCTATCTCCTGGATGTTAGATGGAATTTTCCTGATAACTTGCCGTGTTCTATTTCTGGATATATGTGAGAGGTACGAGGTCATTATCGTTTAGAGTCGTACATCATCTAGGAAGATTCGTCGATTTTCTTGAAATACATTTGTCATAAAGTCGTCGTTTACAGTTTTTATACAGTTACTCTGCGCAATTTTCGATTTGCGCGCTGATAATTTCTATAGGACTCGTGGCACATACCACGTGGTACCTTGGCCCTGCTTTGTTCAGTTACGATTTTTAAACAGATTTCTATCGTTCTGCATTATGAAGTTGTTTTACTGTCGATGTCCATTCCGGTTTTAAATATAGTCTGTATTAGACAGATAAGACAAGAACAAAAAGTATTATGAAGCATGGATGTTTTGGGATGCAGCATCGTGTAACAGACAGATAAGATAGGAACAAAAGGTATCAATATGATTTACACATTCAAGATTCCTTTCTAACAAGGCAACAGATTCTTTTGAAACGAAATTTTGATACTCTTTGATTTTAAAAGAATCAGTTCTATGCCAGGCTGGCAGACATGCAACTAGATGAACCTTCCTCGAAAACATGATGCAATGTAACATACTCACAAAGAGAATTGCTACAAACTATACAATCATGTGTGAATAGAGTTTGAATAAAAGTATATTGAGAATCAGATACATTACAATCAACGCGGGGACCTCCCATGTAGTTACATATGACATAATCTTTAAGCAGACTCGAATTGTACATGTTAACACAACCAAATATATTCAAGTCACCTCCTCCAATCACATGAGCTAGTAGATCTTCAAGTCAACTAAGTAAAAACTACACAAGGAGCAGCCACAGGACCGTCTGATTTTTAACCCAATAATACGTGATGAGTCAAGGTCTAACAACTCGCATATAGACAAATTGGATTCCTTTTTATACACAATACCAATCCCACCCTTAACGTGAACACTGTATGAAGAAACGTTTTTAAAGCTAGGTTCTATGCGAAGACAACTCAGATAGTTAGGATAGACGGAATCCTGAGAATTGGCATGTGTAAAACTATTGTTAAAATAAGCAAATAAGCGAAAGCTAGAACACACGATATGGTCCTGAGGCTGCCAGTCTTCATAGTCATAGTGTGCGTCGCCAGAGCTCACGATGTTGTTCTGCCATTGTGAAAGGTGAAGATAACGAACTGTTATCATAACTCCTACAAGAAATACAAAATAAAGAATTGGACAAACACGGACCCCTGGACACATCAGAGTTGGGATCAGGTGCCTAGGAGGATTAAGCATCCCCTGTCGACCGGTCACACCCGCCGTGAGCCCTATATCTTGATCAGGTAAACGGAGTTATCCGTAGTCAAAATCAGTGTGCCAAGAACAGTCTAAAAATCGGTATGAAACACGTCAGACAGCATTTGACTGCAGCAGTTGTATTGGCAAACTAGATCGTTATAACGACCATAGAATTTGCGAAATTTTGACTTTAAACGAGATTGTTAAAACCCCTGCACCATCAACTTGTTTGTCAGTAGCCTGCCTCGATTTACAAATTGACCATACGTAGAACAACCTATTGCGTATCGAATCAGTTTAGAGATATAAACACCATGTGCAGGTGATAATGGAATATTGCTACATAAATATGGGAAATTGACGATGGTAAAAGCTGATATCATCCCGTTTGAGTTATTAGTTTGCCGTTGATATCTACTTTCAACAAAATATCTAAGTATGAAGCAGAAATATACGACACTGTGGTGTCTTTTATTTCGAGTTCACAGGGACATATGGAATCGACATATGCTGAAAATCTAGATGTCGAATTGGAAGATATTGTTTCTTCTCACGTAGAGGTTTTTTAATAAATTCTGCTTCATAGGAATATAAAAACTGGTCTTCAAACAAAGGAGCATAACTCATGCCCATGGGAATTCCAACAGACTGTTGGAAGACCTGATCACCAAAGACAACGAAAATATTATCAATGAGCAACTCCAGCACATCTTTTATTTCAACTTCAGAGTACATCTGCGTGGAATGAGAGTGGTGTTTAACAAAGTAATTTTTGGATGACTGATCACTAGATTTGAATATTTGCGTTTTCCATTTTTGTTGAAGAAGCAACTGTCTATGATGTAAAAAAGTCTAGTCTTTAATTTATCGTGAGGAATAGTAGTGTGAAGTGTTGAAAAGTCATACGTTTTGATGTTGTTGATTTGAGAAAAGTATTGTGCTTTCAAGTTTACTAAAAGTTCTTTAGAATGTTTTAGAATTCACATTTGATTTACACACTTCTGGCATAAGTAGTCGCACAGTACGTTTGAAGTTTCTCCTTCATAACTGTTAATAGTTTTGGGAGGAGTAAAGATAGGGGCTTGTTTAAACACTTACTAGTAGTTCCAGCAATGTATCTTTGTTTGGTAGGGTTTTTATGTAGTTTGGGAATCCAGTATAGGTACGGTAACTCATATTAATCCGACCCATTGACTGGGATATTAAATGTGTCTAAAACTGAAGCATGGTTTTGAAGAATTTCATCTTTTGAATGGGCAGTTAGAGTATACGTACGATTACCAATAGTGGAATTAAGGTATGTTGCTTAACCAGGGTATGCACGAAATGTCCTTTGGCCAGAAGCTCGGTTAACACCAAATACCAGATCAATGGACAAATAAATATAACAAAAAGAAACCACCAGAATTGACGGCCACTGATGTACAGATAGTCGCTCAAAATATTCTCCCCTCGTCTCCCAGATCGCCGGCTGCTTGTCTAAGAGAGACTCTCAAAATTGTCTCTTCTCACCTCCCAGACCATCGGCTGCTTGTCTACAGGAATTCCCTCTAATATTGGCTTCCTCTCGCACACAGATTAATGTGACACTGAAACTACATGTATATATGATTGCTGTAAGCATGTTGTCCTACTGACACGTGACAGTGGTCTACTGGCTACAAGTTTGTCATCATCTGGGATTTCGTTCAAACTAATTTCAAAATTAAGGAATTTAAACATTGTTGCTATTTGTTATACAAATGTCTCTTTTTGAGCTTAAATAAAACAATGAAATTATCGAAATTTCATAGTCTTGATCTCTCTCTCTCTCTCTCTCTCTCTCTCTCTCTCTCTCTCTCTGTGTGTGTGTGTGTGTGTGTGTGTGTGTGTGTGTGTGTAACGTTTCTAGGTTAGTGTAGATTCGGCTGCTCTGCTGAACATATAAGAAATATAACATAAATTTCTCAACCGCAGATTTTAATCAGTATTATGTACAATAACATGCATGTAAATCCCTTTCTTGATTGGAGCGCATGCGCTTCCACAACAGAAATGCAAATCTGTGTACCAGCCGACACAGCTATTGACAACGCCCTCGATAGTCTTATGCAGGCATTTACGTTTTTTTAAACGAATGTTTCCGCTCACCTAACCACCTAACCCTTTTCTACTGACTGCCAACACCGAACTGGATTCACCCAGCTTATATACTCTATAGTCACATGACCACTCAGAGATTAAAGAATTATATGGATATCATTATTCCGATTTTTACTTCGGTTCATTTATAAACATTAACAATCACACACTTACAATGTTGTTCACAATCTTTTTTATTTATTTTTTATTTATTTTTTTTTTTTTTTTTTTTTACAAATATACAATATCCATGCTATTTTCAGCATTGTCAAACCATCGAAGTTGATAGATAGTCTGAGATATTCTGAAAAGAAAATGCATGTGTAGCATTCATTGGTCATTTTGTCACAGAGTTTGCATTGATAAGAAGTCAGTTGGCTCTAACTATTGACAGATTTTCCATACCTGTGTGTTTATTTTGAACTCGCAAAATGAACACTTCCGTCCGCTACAGATGGTATGGCGCTGAATAAGAAAGGTGCAGCGCCCAGGAGCACCACTACAAAATATCAGGTACTATACAGGTCAACTACAAAATATCGGGTACTCTACAGGTCAACTACAAAATATCGGGTACTCTACTGGTCAACTACAAATATCGGGTACTCTACAGGTCAACTACAAAATATCGGGTACTCTACAGGTCAGTTGAAAACAAGGAAGCAATTTCAAGGAAAGTGGCAACGGAAAATCTTAATTCGCAAAGGAATTGTAAAAATAATTTTGATATGAAAAGAAACACATCGGGAATAAACAAGCCTCTGTTGTAAAGCATTTCACAAAAACACGACTGAAGAGAAGGTTGAATGGGGTTTTGCCTCTCTCGTATAATCTATTTATCGTTTTATCCTGCAACAACAACTGAATATATTCATGAATTCATGAAAAGGTTTCGTTATTTCGAGTTAAAATAAGAAATATTTTGAAACATATATGCCTCATGTGACAATATTGAAAAAAAGATCAACCTTATATTTAGAATGTCTGTTGTGACAGTGAAAAATATAGTGAGTAATCTACTAGGCAGAGGCAACCATAATAAGTTTTATCTCTCAAAATACTAAGCAGACATGTCCAAATAACCAATTATAAGAGACATGACCTTTGACCTTGTGATTTGAAAACCGATAGGGTTCATATATACCGGTACCCTTTTGGAGTACTACTGTACTAAGTTTGATGTCTGTCAAGCAATAGGTTCTCAAGAGATTGAGTGTACAATATCTTCCCGGTATCTCTAGGGTATTTTGTCCATTGACCTTGTGACCTCAAAATCAATACGGGCTATCTACGCCTCATGATATACCAGTGAATCAAGTTTGATGTCTGTCAAGCAAGAGATATTGAGCGGACAATACCTCATATTCAGATTAGTTTGACCATTGGCTTTGTGACCTCAAAATCAATAGGGGACATCTACTTCTTCGGAGAAACCAGTGAACCACGTTTGATGTTTGTCAAGCGAATGGTTCTCAAGATGAGCGAAATGTATCTTACTATGTCAAGCTTGGTCTTTGACCTTGTGTCCTGAAAAGCAATAATGGTCATCTACTCTCTATGGTCAACTAGGGTACCAAGTTTAATAACTCTCAAGCAAATGATTCTTTAGACATCGAGTCTGAGGAGCGGACAGTATTTTATGCACAGTATAGTTTAACCATAAGAGCCATCAATTCCTTAGGTAAAGTTTGGTAACTGTAAATTAAAGGTGCTTTTTTGGATATTGAGCAAACTATGTTTTGTTATGTCCAGTTGACCCTTGACCTAGTGAACTGAAAATCAAAAATGGTTATCTACTATTTAAGGGCAATCATGCAGAGTACCAAGTTTGGTTACTGTCAAGCAAAGGTGCGGATAAGACTTGATCTATAGACCTACAGCTTGACCTGTAGTCTTTTGCCTGAAAATCAATAGAAATCATCTACTCTCTAGGATCCACCACTGTTGGATAACTGTTAAGCACAGCATTATTTAGATATTGAGCAAACAAGACTTGTTCTAGAGACGGATCAAACAACCTGTAAACCGACCGACAGGTGCAAAACAATATGCCACATCTGTTTTCAAAAGGAGGCATAAAAGTATGAGAAAATAGTAACAAAATGGATTAAATGGTTGTATTAATAGGCGCATCATTTGAGACAAGGAAGCAAATTTCAAATAAAGTCTAAGACAAAATCTAACTCTAAGTAGTCATAACTTTTTGAAATAAAATGGTGTGCAAACTATTTTTACGAAACTTACAAATAATGATGATGGGAAGGAATATTCCGAGGCTACTTCCGGGTCCGCCTGAGAATCCACCTCCAGTTCCGGTGCTGACGTATTGATAAGAGGGTTGGGCTTGCGCGTAGTACATCTGGGGTGTAATGTAGTTGTACGCCTTGCTGTCTTTCATGTAACCATCCGCGGTCACATACACAGCACAACCAATCAAGACAAGCACAAAGACAGCGGCGACTCTGGAGAACTCCATTGTTCTGGGGAAATAGAAAAGTGTTCCAGAATTGTTCAATGTGCTCTTGTTTCCAGAGCTAAATTAATGGTATGTTAAAATTTATTTTTGTGTGACTGCCTATTTTTATTGTACTACTACTTGTGTAGATAGATAGATAGATAGATAAATAGATAGATAGATATATAGATAGAAAGAAAGATAGATAGATACTATACAGTTATTGACTGGGTTCGAGGATAACAGCTGTTTTGTTTGACCTGAGAACGGGTCTGTTGCCCGAAGCCGTAGGCTGAGGGCAACCGATCCGTTCGAGGGTCAAACAAAACAGCTGTTGTCCGAGGACCCAGTTAATAACTGTTTTGTTATACACCTTCATTTTTTTATGTTGTTTTTACTAGGTGCACATGGTTTGTTGACTTTAAACGGATCGACAGTGTGATTGCGTATATTTATCACTGATTCCACTAGTTTAAAAGAAAACATACCCAATATCCTAATTGATAATTATATTTTTCGTGTATCTGCTCTGCTCATCTAGTTTACTTCCATTCTGAAGGAGTATATGTTATAGTGACACATGTACTGTTAATGTATATAAATATACAAATAAATAAATATATATATATATATAATTATATATCCAATAGGTCTTACCTAATGTTAGAGTGTAGAATTTGATCGTGAATCATTAAAGAGTGTGCTGTGCTTTTTATATTTCATCTGTTCCTCACAACGATGCCGCAGTGAACCAATAAGCATAGAGTCGTATAGTGAATTAGCATTAGAGCCCCGGGAGATTCCTAAAATGTAGGTAGACCTACCATCCGGGGCAAACACCATCATCCAAACGCTGACTACGTCTACAGTTCACAGAGTCCACGTTCACAATTAGAAGTTCAGTTTAATTAAAACAAAACTCATTCATTCTCAAATAATTTAAAAAGAAAATCTCAATTTCATGCATCTGTACGCTATATTGTAAAATGACGATTATTATGAGATAGATATGTTTAAATTCGACCTCGCATTACTACACAGAAGACTAGAGACTGGCCAGCTGATAGTGATGTTCGGTGTCCAGAATAACCACTGTGGTATAAAAGGAACCCAACCCCCTCCTCCTAAGATTTGAATTAGATGAAATGAAAATATCCAAAGAACAAACAAGACCAAATGTTCGCTAAAGAAAATCAAACCATCTTTAGCCCACCTTCTCTATGGCAAGCAGGATTGTTTGTGTGTATATATATATATATATATATATATATATATATATATATATATATATATATATATATTTATGTTTGGGAAGGGGAGGGGGGGGTCGTCAGGTCGAATATTATTTGTGTGTTGTTTCATTAATTTTTAGCATTGTCTCTAGTCTTCTAAAGAAAAATGAAATTCATTAATTTACATTTAATTGATATACATGTATGAATAGATAAAAAGCATATGCATGTTGTCAGTGTATCAATGGTTTTGTGGTACCTGTAAAGTGCGAAACGAAATCGAAATGAAACGAAATCTATCGCAACGAAACGAAACGGAACAGATTTTATAACCGAACACTTTTAATTATGATAGTTAAAAATGGTATATCATGCGCCTGTGAAAGTTACCACGTATAAATAAAATTCGTCTCCCCTTTGATGGAGGCTTTCGGATTGACTGATACAAAGTTTTAAAAGTTGGAAAGGGAGGGGGGGGGGGGGGTGAGTAAGCATAAAGTACATGTCTGAAGTTGATTAAATCATAAATACCATGTGCAATTACTTTCGGATCAAGAAATTCCAGAGCGGAGAGTTACAGTCTCACAGGTCAGAGGTCTGGGGAAATACACTAAACGAGAGGTGGTGTCGCCTGCGTTGGATCCACCTTTGGGCATAAATACATGTTTCAGTATTTTTTGCTCTAAAGATAATCTATGTATACATGAGGATGTTGTGTATTTGTATGTAGGTTATCAAACGGTGGATTCATAGTATGTCTTTCCGTTTTCTTTGTAATTTCTGCTTCCCTTGTTCTTAAGCATTTTGATTTTACAAAATGCTGACCTCCTGATATCATTGCATCAAATATTTTCCATTTCAATACCCCGTTTTAGCAACTGTCCAAATATACTAGCGGAAAAAAGAAACTGCATTATTTAATATATGTAAAAAAAAAAAAAAAAATAACAATGAACAAATTTTATTTTTATTTTTTGTGATACTGTTAACAAATGTATTCGTTACAACATTTCATAATTCATTAATGTTAACGTCGAATAACGTCAATTTCAGCACACTCGAAAGACACTGGTATTCGAACTTGAATTAACAAAGTTAATAACGCGTGTGACCACCATTTCCATTCACGCATACTTGACAACGGCGCCCAATTGATGCCACTAAAGTGTTCAGAAATGCTTGACGAATGTTGTTCCAGATGTTGGTTAAAGACTGGCCCAAATCAGCCAATGTCACTGGCTGATTTCGTAAACGGTGTAGGCGTCGTTCCAGTTCATCCCAGACGTGCTCGATCGGCGATAAATCGGGGAAAACAGATGACCAAGGCAAGTTATCGACATTCTGTTGAACAAAAAAGTCCCTGAGTACACGTGCAACATGTGGCCTTGCGTTGTCTTGCTGCAGAGTGATGTGATTTTGCTGTCTCTGTATGAAGTGTATCACATGGCGCTGAATAACTTCGTATCGATAGGGTACGCCGGTGAGATTTCCATTGACAATTTGTAGAGGGGTCCTTCCACGTGCTGTAATTCCACCCCACACCATAACGCTATATGGTGACTATAAAAAGGAATTGTAAGGATGCTGAATATTCAAAAGCAAATGAATTTTACAAATAGTATGGTTAATGATATAATTAGCATAATTAGTAATTTAAATCCGGGTATATTGCTTTTGTATACATACCAAATATTGGTTTAGGTTTATTTCTTTTTTTGGACCAACTGAGATTTATCTGAGTACGACATTGTGTGGGTTGGTGAGCTGATTAATGATTGAGAAGTGAGTGAAAATATGTCATTATTCTAAAATGCCACCATCCATAGATTCAAAACATTTCAACATCTCGACTGTCTAAAAAGACACGTGACCCACGGAAAGTAATCGTTTAAACACAGTTTAAAACCTCAGACGCATGTTTTCTTCTTTAATTCCTAATTCATTATATAAAAAAATATCTTTTCATTTTCTACTAATTTTTAAATACTCAGCTTTAAAAAAAACAGCAGCTTGAGAAAAAAAATCTACATGTATCTTATACTAAATTCTCACCATTACGAAACTAAAATCATGTTATTTACAAGGAGTTAGAATAAATGTATTGAAATGTTTTTCGTTCTTCATATATTTGTGCAATATTTACGTATTCTACTTCGTAATAGCGTTACCTACCTGTAATTCTTGCTGCACCTGAACACACAGGCTAAAGGACTAAAGATTCCCATTTTCCTCGATTTAGATATGTTTCCTCACCCCCACCCCGGTTACCTTCATTTTCTTACATTCTGTCTCCACATTTCGCCTCCATGTTGATTTTAGACTCCCTTCTTCCTTTTTGTCTCGTCTGGTCCATCTGCGTTCCACTCTTCTTACGTCATTTGTGGGGTTTTTAAGACGAGGTCAATCCAAACTCATCTGTATTTTCTCAGTAGTGTCCTCATATCCCTTGACTTTACCATTGTGTGTCAATTTTCGTTGACCACTTAAAATTATGCGCAAATTATTGTGCGCATCAATTAAAACAAATGAAGATAGTAATCAATTAATGGAACTAATGCGCGTAATAATTTAGAATTTAAAGTATCATTAATTAGTTGAGGAGGTTTATAACTGAATCGTTGCACGCATCAAACGAATTGGTGATATCTTCAGATAATTAAAGATATCTTCAATCATTTGAGTTTATGATAATTTTGCGCTTTATATGATTGTCCCGTATCTACTATATCTGTAACTTAGTCTAAACAAACAGTTATAAAGCTTGCATCTCCCATTATACAGTATTTTTATATTAAACGAAAAAAGTACCAGGTACAGCTATTTCCTTGATTTCCACATGTGCATAAAGTTCGGAGAATCAGCAATATTTCGTCTGTAAATTAAATCGCTTCAAGTTGAGTAACAGATTGTTCCTTGATTTTGTATGTTTTAAGAATGTGTACCAATATATGACATAGAAAAGGTACATATTGTAAGTAGTCAGTACAGTGATTCCCTAAAGGCTAAGATTGAAAGACCAGTTATCATTCGCCCCGCACTTTAGCTGAACTTTATGTCGCCTCTCGAGTTCTGGATAACTACATTCATCCCATACAACTTGGACAAAGCCCGTTTTGGGCCGGAACTCTGTGATAACATATTTATAGTAACACCGAGTTCGGGCTCAGCCCCTGTGTCCCAGACAACAGGGGCATATTCCAGAACTGGTCTGATAAAAGCGAGATACATTTGAGTGTTTTTATACCAAGCGGAATTTTCCGTTTTTTTGAGTAATATTAGCATATGTTTATGTCCCCTTTGAAAAAAAGGCGAGATATTTGTTTGTATCTGTCTGTATGTCGGTTGGTATACCAAGTGTTCTCCACTCAATATCTAGACAAACATCAAACTTATTTCACTGGTTTCCCCTAAGAAATAGTTAGATGCTATCTATACTCCTAGATTTTAACCTTATAAGGTCAAAGGCCAATCTAAAATGTATATGGACAGAAAAAGATAGTGTCCGCTCAACGTCTTGAGAACCTTTTGCATGACATACATCAAACTTAATACACTGGTTTCCCCTACAAAGTAGATGCGATTTCGAGGTCATAAGGTTAACGAACAAGGTCAAACTGTAAATAGTTCTAAAGATATTGCCCGTTCAATGTGTTGAAAATCATTTGCTTGATTGACATCAAACTTAGTACACTGATACATCTTAAAGAGTAGATGACCCTTCGTTATTTTGAGGACACAATATCAAAGATCAAGGGTCAAACTACTCTGGACATAGGAAGATATTGTCTGCTCAATATCTTGAGAACCCTTTGCTTGACAGCCATCAATCAAACTTGGTACACTGGTACATACTAGAAAGTAGATGTCTCCCATTGGCTTTCAGGCCACAAGATTTGACTCCTTAAACTTTTCATTTTGAATCTCACAAGGTTATAAATCAGTTCACTCTGGGTATAAACAAATAATTCTTATTGAGATAAAACTTAGTATTGTGGTTGCCCCCATTTTTCATTCAGTACAGATATTCTAAATTTTTAAAAAAGTTAATCTTTTTCAATATTGCCACGCGGGAGACACATATATTTCTAAAATATTTTTGTGAGTGTTTTATTTCATTTTGTTTTTAAATTCGTGTGTTGTGTTTGTCTGTCCTCGGAGGTCCATGAGTCGTTACCCTAAGGATGTTTGCCACATTAATCGCTTGTTTAAACTTGTTACACTAAATTTATTATAACATACCTAAAGGACTTCTATTTCTTCGTAGGACTTTACATTATTTTCATTATTTTTTCATTTAATAAATAAATAATCGAGCACTGCAAACACCAATGAAGCGGAGACGCCATTTTGAAAAACGTCCCAGAGTCGTGACGTCAGATATAAACAAAACTGTAAGGCCAAATCAGTCTAAAGATTCGTTTATAATGAAAAATAATGCAACAATGAATAGATGTTTTGCACACTCGGTGCCGCCATATTTAATTACCTAATTATATATGCGTGTCAAAGGTCATAGGGGAAAAAACGACGTAATCATGGACGCAGCCTTTTGACAAATCAACGATGTATGCTTTTCCCCCCAAAGTTTTTAATGATTTATCTCTTATATTATGATAGAATTTGTTTACATAATAGATAAAGAGGACCAAAGGTTTACTTTATCATATCTTTTATGGAAAAGTTCCTTTCTAGAATTTCTATGAGAAACTATTTATTGGCACTAAAGTTGCTTTTCATACCCATGTTTGAAGATTCCATTTCATAATAAACAATCATTTTTACACAAAAAATCTTAATTCTGAATTGCACAAAAATGTGAAATTTCGATAATAGAGTCTACCCCTCTACCGACTACTGGACCCATTGTATTGTGATGTTTTTAGGGGCAGGGGGGTATTCATTATTAATGGTAATTTTACAAAGAAAATAGATTATAATGCATTACAACAAATCAAGGGGAGGGGGGGGGGTACAAAATATAAATATTGACAACTACTACGATCTATACAGATAATATTTTTAAAAAGGAAATTTTACAAAAAAAGGGGGGCGAGATAATACGCACGACGACAAATTTTGAAAATCACTTGTAGTCTATATAGTTAGTGAAAGTCAGGAATAATTCAGGGCTTTTCCAACCCCCTTCTCTCCTTACACTCGTCAAATATACCTCCATCTCTTTACATTCGTCTAATACAAACCCTTCTTTCGTAGAATCGTCAAATCCCCCCTCCTCCTTTTCCTTACACTTGTCTTACACACCCCTTTCTCCTTACACTCGCAAAGAGAAGTCGGTTGTTTAAATTAGACTGCTGAAAATGGATAGACTAACAGTTGGGAAAGAATATCGTGCGGATAGGAGCTCTAATATAAGCGCGACCGTCGTGCGAATATTGAAAATGATTGGCACGACAATGATGCTGATAGACACTTTAAAAAAAAAAAAACCAAACAACTCGTAAAACTTAATTCAATCCAAACTTCAAAATCCTTAATTGTGTGAGGGGTGACTTGATTCATAGGTTCAAACTTAATTACTACTCAGTACTGTATACCACAGAAGAGAGAGAGAAGAGGGGGGGGGGGGGTATGCCGATAAATCAAACCACTTTGACATTTTAAAAGAAAAAAGACACATTGTCAATAAAATTATTGAACTGTTATCACTTCTCTATGCAATGTACTACTTCACTGGGTTAATTTTAGAGAGCTAATGACTGTAATTCGATAGAAAACATCGCAAGTGAAAGTAGCGAGCAGACATAAACAACCTATACTTCACCAGCTCAAATTAAACAAATGTGAATGAAACATTCTAATCTGCAACTCTTAATGGTAACTTTAAAGTGTATTTTTTACGAATGTTATATTTTTATCATCTTACATGCTTAAACAAACTATGTCTCACCCGTAAAATGTTGGTGAGCAGCCGTCGTCGTTTGCTGTTTTACATTGACAAAGGACCCGGATGTAAGATTTTTTTTCCCTATGACCTTTTGACCTAGCATGACGTTAGCGTGTGCAAAACATCTATGCGTCTTACATTTGTATGATCTCTATGGGGAATTGCACCGTCACGATATTAACAAATTCAGTTAACAAATATAATAACATTGGATAACAATTTTAACAATGTAATTAACATTAAAAAATTTAATCAATATAATAATAACAGTAAAGCATATTGGGATAATTGTAAACATTTTAATCACTCTTCTGTACAGTGAGGACAGAAAAACGAGTCATTCCTTCTAACAAATCTCACAGGTGAGCAGTAAATTAAATGAACCCAGTGGTTACATCTGTCACACTGTGCCCATTTGGTAAACACTAACCTAATAATAACACAAAACATTTTTAAAATGCTATAAGGAACTTCACTCTTTGTAACGAAAAATTATCTTTGTTTGGCCTTAAACATTCCAATCGGATCACATGACTTTCATTCGCTGGATGTCAACAAAGGAGACAACCGATGTTATATTCTTAAATTTTGGGTTTAGAAGTGTATTTGACCATTTCCATCTGTGTCTTTATTTGGGATTAAGTTATCTTAGCAAATATTTGAATAAAAAAAAAAAAAAGAAAATATTACCTCTTTTGATCGCATTGTAGTAAGATGTGATGTCACATATCATAGTAAAATTTTTCTCACGGATTGCGCAACCTCGGATAAAATCTCGCGAGATACGCGAGGAAAACAAAAGGGACACGACTCTGGGACTGTAACGAATTTAGGGTCTCCGACGATATTTGGTTTTTTGGTGGTATTGGGGGGGGGGGGGGTATGCAGTACTGACTAAATTCTTCAGAGTCGTTCTCGGTAAGCATCAAAATGTTCTTTATAGCGTTGTGTACCGATTTTGCTGAAAGTTGACAAAAAATGATTAATTGATACCCTCTCATAGAATTTGCATCAAAATTAGTAATTGAGGTACCGTTACCATGGTAACAAAAACACCTTGAAAATGACTCCCAAGATACTTTAAAATGGTCTATTTTGGCCTAAATTTGATATATTATTTAAGTGTTTTACACACAAATACTATATACCAAGTTTGCCCCCACCTTTGGGTCAGAACCCCTACCCCGGGGTCATCAAATTTACAATTTTTGGTAGAGGCCTTCCTTGCTCATCATTACTATATACTCACTTTCTCTGCTAGATGCCCAGGAGTAAAGAAGATTTTTAAAGAAATACATCAATTTTACAGTTTTTACCCCAAAATTAAGTCCCCTTAGGGTGGGTGGGTGGGTGGGGGGTCCTGAAATTTACAATTTCCGGTCTCCTTCACCTACAGATGCTACATACCAAATTTGGTCAAGATTGACCCAGTAGTTTCTGGGAAGACGTTTAAACGGACGACGCACGACGACGGCCGCAGACCAAGAGTAATAGGTCACCTGAGTGACTCAGGTAACCTAAAAACCTAAATAAATAGAATTAAAAAAAACAAAAAAAACAAGCAATTTAATATAAAAAGGTCATATCTTGAAAATTGAATGAAAAGATGGACATACATTGCTGTACCGTGATACATCCTGTAAAAAGACAGATGTATAGAAAATAAATTAATGCTTGCATTATAGGAATGTTTAATAATCCGACTTAACTCGCTTATGAGTTAAGTCATGTTATTGAGATGAATTGAGCAAGACCAAGAAGGATAACTCGTATGCATTCCTATTAGTTTCTCTTCGGTAAATGTCGTCACTTTCCGCAACCCTGGTCACCACGAAGCATGCGCAAAACCTCCTTCCTTTTGGAAAATTCTAGAACAACGTAGAACAAGCAATTCCGAAGACCAGCTACTCAATCCAATATCATATCCTTTTTATTCTGTACATCAGTACAGATTTTGGCTAAGTAATTTTACGTTCAATTGCGGAAATGCTGCGCGCTAAATCAAAACGGAAGACGGCATCACCATATGCACACCAAGGGACTAGAACAAAGAGGACCTACCAACAGATAACTACAAGTACCACACAGGATCCAAGTGCATCCTGTCCTTCCCATACAATGGCCTCCGGATCAACTGCCACACTGGTCTCCAGTTCTGCCGCGAGGTCTACTCCTGAGACATCCAGTACATCAGGTACTGCTTCTCTTGCAACAAACGTTGCAATATCTGTCTCACCCTTAGACAATCCAATTCCTCTCATCAGTGTGTCAGATGAGTTGGGACTTCACGTGCCCCAAACAATTAAAGACAAAATATGGGGGAAAGAGTATATAGAACTAGCAAAGGTTTTAGAGTCCGAGTTAGACTCGGAGAGGGGTCAAAAATTTTCTATTGTCGAAGGACAATTAGTTATGCAACCAAAGAGTAATACTAAAAAAATTACGTCGATTGATTCGTGGACCGACGCCTTCTTAGTTTTTGCGAGCATATACCTGTCAAGACACCCTGCAGACATACAGGGCATTCTAAAATATGTACAAACCATTCGCCTTGGAGCTAGTCGTAACCCAACCTGTGCATGGTTGGAATACGACAAACAGTTCAGATTAAAAATGTCAAAAAACACGTTTATAGCGTGGGGGTCAATCGATGCAGAATTGTGGTTACTTTATATGTCAAACCACCAAATCTCACAACCAACTCAGTCGACACTCAAATGCTATGACTATAATTATAAGGGCTCGTGTGCAAAAAATCCTTGCTTATATCAGCATGTGTGCATGTACTGTCACAAAAATCATCCACGCATACACTGCTGGTCAAATCAAACCATAGCATCATCTAACTTCAGACCAAATACACCACAGACAGGCCAATCAAATTTTCGTCCCCAATCCTTTCATCAATCTACAGTACGACCAAGACAATTCCATCAAACACCTAGACAAAGACATATGGGACCTAGGAATAACTCCAATTAATGTGGGCTGCTTACAAAATCATCTGACTGAATACCCAGATAAAGAAACTGCGCAATACATATCAAATGGTTTTGAACATGGTTTTCACTTGTTTTATACAGGATTAAGGCTTCCTTTTCAACCAAGAAATATGTCCTCAGCAAAAAATCACAAGTCTGAACTATTAAGTATAATCGACAAAGAAATCCATCTTGGAAGGATGGTTGGGCCCTTTCCCAATCCTCCAATATCTAATCTTAGATGCAACCCTGTAGGTGTACTACCCCAAAAAGATGGTGGTTGGAGATTAATAACAAATCTATCTGGCCCCATTGGCAATAGCGTCAATGACCATATTGACCCAGCCTTATGTTCTGTGTCTTATGACTCTTTTGATCACGCCATCTCCATGATTCAAAAATCGGGTAAGGGCGCTCTACTTTGTAAGATGGATTTGTCAAGCGCATTTAGGTTGTTACCAATCCATCCATCTGACTTTTGTTTATTAGGTATACATATTGATGATAAATACTATATAGACAAGTGCATGCCTTTTGGTTGCTCAATAGCATGCTCAACCTTTGAAAAAATTTCATCTTTCCTTCATTGGTTAGTTTCAAAAAGGACTAATAGTACAAATATTATCCATTACTTGGATGAGTTCTTGTTTGCGGGAAAGTCAGATACTCCTAATTGTTCTAGGTTATCAAAAATATTTCAGTCCACCTGTCTGGAACTAGGCATCCCAATTAATGCTAAAAAAACAGAGGGGCCGACAACTAAGCTCTCATTTCTCGGTCTGGGTATCGATACCATAAAACAAACTATTTACATCCCTGAGGATAGGTGCATTGAACTTGGGTCTAAACTTGCCTCCTTACTTCAAACCAAAAAGGTTACCTTAAAGGAAATGCAGTCTTTATGTGGGTCATTAAACTTCTTTGCCAAGGCGCTTCCAGGAAGTAGAGCATTTAATCGCAGGTTTTATATCGCAACGATAGGCATTAGAAAGTCTCATTACTTTATCAGAGTTACAGCTGATTTGAAAGAAGATGTCAAGGTCTGGCTCAGATTTCTTGAAAGCTATAATGGTCAAACACCATTCCCTTTACTAGATTGGTCTACTAATGAAACACTCAACCTTTTCACTGACAGTTGTGGTTCCTGTGGTGGAGGTGCCTTTTTCAACAATCACTGGGCAGTTATTACATGGCCTACCTCGTGGAGTCCTCAGATACTCAGGGACATCACATTCTTAGAGTTAGTGCCCATATTGACTGCCATTTGGGTTTGGTCTGATCATTTTATCTCACATAAATTACTGATCAATACTGACAATATGGCATTGGTTCACATCATCAATTCCCAATCTAGCAAATCTCAAAGAGTCATGTAGATTTTAAGACCTCTAGTACTGTTGTGTATCAAAAATAATATACAGATAAAATGTGCTCACATCCCAGGTTATAAGAATTCTATAGCAGATGCAATTTCTCGTTTTCAGTGGACAAGATTCAGAACTCTAGCTCCCAATGCAGACAACTTTTCGGCACAAATCCCTCCAGCATTATTGAATCTCTTAAACCTCAGGTAGAGGACATTTTAGCAGCAGCAGTTTCACAAAATACTGCTATAACTTACCAAAGGGGCTTGGATTCCTTTGCTTTATTTAGAAATAAATATGCTCTCCCTTTGCTCTGGCCTCCACCAGTCCACCAATTTGTCAATTATATAGCATATCTTTCTTCAAATTCAGTATCATATTCTACCGTTAGGTGCTACTTGAGTGGCATTAGCTATCAACTTCAAATACAGGAGAAGGAAGATAATACAAAAACGTTTATAGTTAAGAAAATGCTTGAGAGCTTGCATAGATTAAAACCATCTAAAGATGTTCGGGCACCAATAACATTACCCATGTTAAATCAAATTATTACTGCACTGCCAACTGTTTGCTCAAATTTGTATGAAGCTACACTATTTGCATCTGCTTTTGAATTGGCATTTTTTGGGTTACTTAGAGTTAGTGAATTGACAGTTTCTAGCAAGAAGGCAACAGTGCTATCATTTCGCGATGTCAGAGTATCCAATTCAGAAATTCAGTTGCTCTTAAAGGGTTCCAAAACGGATCAACTGTGCAAAGGTGCAACAATACAAATTGCATTCAGTAGTGAAACATCTACCTTATTTAATCACATGCACCAATATTTCTCTGTAAGGCCCCATGATGAAGGTCCGTTTTTCTGCCATCTCAATGGTAAACCTCTCACTTCATATCAGTTTACTGCAATTCTACACAAATCAATCAAATTTATTGGGCTCGACACTTCGACTTTTAAATCACATTCGTTCAGAATAGGTGGGGCTACTCATTTGTACCTAACGGGGGTTCCTGAAGAAGACATTAAGATCAAAGGTAGATGGAAATCAAATGCAATGTATTCTTACATACGGATATAATTGTTGTTTGTATAATGCACCTAGCAACGTCAAAATACTTTATGCTAACAAGTATACAAAGTTTGCAGGTGCAAATATCAAAGTATGGATAATTGGATCATCCTTAATTCGTTACGCACATCGTCATGCTTTCATCATTTATGCGGACCAGCACTTGCATCTACAGGCCCACAACATCTCATTAAAATGGTTTGGTAAGAGAGGCATGATTTGGGAGGACGTGGAGCTCATTACGTGAACTCATTGGTCAGTTTGGATATCCCAATGTTTTAATGTTACATTGTGGGGGGAAAAGCATTGGTACTATGTCATTGCGCCATCTCCAAAAGTTCATGAAACTTACAATTGTCAATATTCAAAACATGCTACCTAATTGTAGAATAATATGATCTCAAATCCTTCCCAGAAAATATTATAGACATATGTTTTCACGTGAAGCTGCTGAAAAAGCACGGGCTCGAATAAACAGTTCCCTGTCAAATTTCATTTTGGCAAGAAATGGAGGTTATATTAATTACCCAGACTTAAAGCAATGTACACTAAAATTGTTTCCAGATGGTACCCATTTGTCTGATGTAGCACAAACTCTATTTTTGAATGGCATACAGGGTGGCTTGTACAGTATTATTTGTAAAAACGTCCAGATTTACCCACCCCCTTTGTAATGCAGTTTTGTCGTGGCATGGGCAAAATTTGCCCGCTTTTGGCGGATGTCTTCATGCATCTTTGCTACTGCTGCAGTTGCATGCCGACATATGGCCGAATTTTGCTTGAAGTGCCGCTGCAGGTTCTGTTATCTTCCAGGGTCTGCGGCCAATAATTGTGCTTCCGTCATTGTTTCATTGTCATTGAACATTCTACATCATATACTATTGATAAAGTCGATGTAGACCATTGTGTGTGAACTCGTTGATGATCATTGATATTTGCGTCTCAACTGCGTGTTGACAATTTTATTCCTATACAGTATTGAACCATTGAACAGTCATTGATCATTGTATATATTCATTGCATTGTACCACTGAACAGTCATTGATACTTGTATGCATTGTATTATTATTAATTTTTCAATTTATCTCAAAGTAAAGCCATGACAAAAACTGCCAAAACATTGTTGCTTTATTCTATCGAAATAATCTGTTTTTGTTCTTTGCTTTGTTTTTTTTGTTTTTTGTTTTTTAGATTTGTAGAATTTAATGTAGTATCAACCATCATGAAGCTGTGACATGTGCTTTCTTTTGCATCCTATGAATAAAGTGTCTTAGTTTAGAAACAGTAACAGGGGGTAGATAGACAAACCAAGAGTTCTGTGTGGAAAATATTTTCTTAAGATTAAACAAGTTCAACAACCGTAATGTAAATGTTTCAAACATCAAAGAAAAATTGAAAATTGTTGAGAATCAAAATTCTTGCAATACGCACATCTTCACGTTGTTTACATAGGCCCTAATTTTAAATCTGCGACAGGGGTTAAAAGTACAAACCATGCACTCACTTTATAATATTTCCTCAAAACTGACGAAGTTCAACAATGTGTAATCTTCTCAAACATTGAAGAAAATCAAAACCCTTGCCACATGCACATCTTCCATGCCCATACAAATACTCTGTAAAATAAGAAGGCCCTCACTTGAAAATTGCAAGAGGAATTAGACAGACAAATTATTCACCCTCCATATAACATGTATTTTCAAATAAAGGGGCAAAATTCCTGAACGAGAGATAGAAATTTATCAAAATTGACACATGATTAAGAATGACTAACAAAGAAGCTACATAGTAAAACTGACATAGAAACAAAAAACTCCAAATGGACGGGCGGACGTACAGACATCGCTGTACCACGATACGTACCGTCTGAAGAAGTAGAAGTAGGCTACGATCTCTAAGACATGGTACACATTCCAGCAGACAGTTTTAAAGAAGAAGAAAATAATTTCAGTAGTTCTATGGTCTTGATTGTTTTTCATGTCAAAAAGATAATCTTTATCTTAGTTTATTGTTATTTCGGATTTCCAAACTTTCGGCTTGAGCATCACTGAAGAGACATTATTTGTCGAAATGTGCATTTGGTGCATTAAAATTGGTACCTTATAAGATTACATTACGACACCTGGGTCGAGGCCTCTGCTGGTGGACTGTTAGTCCCTGAGGGTCTCTACATCCCAGTAGCTAAGTACTTCGTTACTAGCTTGAAAATACGGATGTATATTTAATTGCTGTTATAAAATTTAGAAATTCATTTCAAAATTAAGGATTATCTCCCTCATGCATAGCTCTTATCCTTGGACGAATTTTGGCTTCAGTTTTTGGCACTCTAGTTTTCCTTTTAGCTCTTACAAGTTTATTGTTATTTCAAATTTCCAAACTTTCGGCTTGAGCATGACTGAAGAGACATTGTTTGTCGAAATGCGCATCAGGTGCATTAAATTGACATCGTATAAGTTTTACATTAGCCCTATCTTTGCTCCTCACGAAAATATTAACAGTTGTGAAGGAGAAACCTCAAACGTACTGTGCGACTACATATGCCAGAAGTGGTGTAAATCAAATGTGGATTCTAAAACATTCTAAAGAACTTTTAGTAAACTTGAAATCACAAAACTTTTCTCAAATCAACAACATCAAAACGTATGACTTTTCAACTCTTTATACAACCATTCCTCACGATGAATTAAAGACTAGACTTTTTTACATCATAGACAGTTGCTTCTTCAACAAATATGGAAAACGCAAACATTCCTATCTAGTGATCAGTCATTCAAATAATTACTTTGTTAAACACCACTCTGATTCCACGCACAAGTACTCTGAAGTTGAAATAAAAAATATGCTGGAGTTCCTCATTGACAATATATTCGTGGTCTTTCGTGTTCAGGTCTTCCAATAATCTGTTGGAATCCCCATGGACACGAATTATGCTCCTTCGTTAGTTGACCTGTTTTTATATTCCTATGAAGCAGAATTTATTCAAAAACTTCAACGTGAGAAGAAAAAATCTCTTGCTGTGGCCTTCAATTCGACATTTAGATATATCGACGATGTATTATCTATTAACAATAATAATTTTCATTCATATGTCGATACAATATATCTCAGTGAACTCGAAATAAAAGACAACACAGAGTCGTCCACTTCTGCTTCATACTTAGATATTTTATTGAAAGTAGATATTAACGGCAAACTAACAACTCAACTTTATGACAAACGGGATGATTTCAACTTCTCCATCGTCAACTTCCCATATTTATGTAGCAATATTTCATTATTACCTACATATGGTGTTTACATCTCTCAGCTGATTCGATTCGCAAGAGCTTGTTCTGCGTATGGTAAGTTTTTAAATCGAAGCAGGCTATTGACAAACAAGTTGATGGTGTAGGGATTCCAACAGTCTCACTTAAAATCAGCATTTCGCAAATTCTAAGGTTGTTATAACGATCTAGTTTGCCTTACAACCTATCAATGGGTCACATGCTGTCTGACGTGTTTCATGTCGATTGCTAGGCTGTTCCTGGCACACTGATTTTGACTACGGATAACTCCGTTTACCTGATCAAGATATAGGGCTCACGGCGGGTGTGAACAGTCGACAGGGGATGCTTACTCCTCCTAGGCACCTGATCCCACCTCTGGTATATCCAGGAGCCCGTGTTTGTCCAACTCTCTATTTTGTGTTTCTTATAAGAGTTATGAGATTAATCACTGTCCGTTATATTCACCTTTCATGGGTTAAATCTGAATAATAATTTGCTGGGTCGCATTTCTAAGACACTGACATTATGATTTAAGGTTTGTACAATATTTTCTGGATTATGTGATACATTCTGAATTGAGTTGTCATCATCAAATACGCTACAACATGACAACATATATTGTGCGACATCATTAATATAAATAAGAAAGAACAGTGATCCTAACAGATACCCCTGAGGTACACCAGCATAAATACAAACATTTAATGGTAAAAGATCTTGTACAGTGAACCAATGAGAAAGATTTCCACATATCCCAAAAGTTTGTGATTTAAAAAGCAGACCTTTGTGTCACACCCAATCAAATATGTTCGTTAAAGACCATGCGAGATTGATTGATTGATTGAATTCATGTTGTTTAACGTCCCACTCGAGAAGTTTTCATTCATATGGAGACGTCACCGCTGCCGGTGAAGGATTGCAAAATTTAGGCCTATGGTCGACGCTTACGGCCTTTGAGCATGGAGGGATCGTTATCGTGCCACAACTGCTACGACAGGGGCCTCGGTGTTTGAGGTCTCATCCGAAGGACCGCCCCATTTACTCGCCCCTTATACGACAAACAATGGGTAATGAGGATCAATTCTAACCCGGATCACCACAGGATACCACGCGAGAAGATTTTCCTTCACCATTATCTGTTAAAAGATTATCATATGTTTCTGATAATTGAAATTCTGTAGAATGACCAGGCCAGAAACCTGCTTGGTATTTGTAAAACACATTTCTATGAAAAAGTTTAAAAATCATTCTTTGTGTGGCCTTGTATTTTTGCATACGTAATTAAGAAGAGAAACTAGCCAGAGATGAATGCCATGTTTTCCAATTCTATTTCTCTCAACACGGCCTGTTTTAGAATAGCATACATATAAAGGTCTAGACACAGTATATACAAAATTCTCCCGTACTCATATAAGGTGATTCATAAAATGGCACCAAAATACTTAGAAGAGGCGATCACCAAAAAACCAACCAAATCGTTCCCTAAGATCGGAAAATTCGCTGACATTAGTTAGACCTAGATGTCGAAACTTCACATATGGAAACATGCGCTTGGCTGTGGCAGCAGCTACACTCTGGAACTCTCTACCCGATACCCTCCGCCGTTGTCAGAATTTGAACACTTGCGCTTGGATGTGGCAGCAGCTACACTCTGGATCTCTCTACCTGATACCCTCCGCCGTTGTCAGAATTTGAACACTTTAAAAATCATTTAAAAACACATCTTTTTAGACTTGCATATTATTAGTATCATAGGTGGTTAAATCTTTATGGTTTCTTTACCATCAGTTTTAACATGACTTTTGTATATTTATTTCAACTATTATATAGTTTTATATCAATTGATTGTACGGCGTGGAACTTTCTTAATGCACAACATGTTTTAAATTTTTAGTAATTTTTACTTCACATTATTGATGTTTTGCTAGCATTGTTTTGATAGTATCTGTCTTAATGCTATTGTAATTTCCTTTTACTACTTTTATAACATGCTGCATCACTTTTATTGTGTGCAGCGCTTTAGAGTGGTTATTTATATATAGTCATATAAGGCGCTATATAAATAGATATTATAATTATCATATCAAGAGTAGATTTCAACATATTGTTGCTTACAGTCAAGCCCAGCTTTGTATACGGAATGAGTATAGAGATGCTATATATGTCTTCAGTTGCTTCATCTTAACTTGCCATCACACAACTAATACATATTAGGTAAGATTAATGAGGATAGATTAATGAGAGAGTCTTCAATATTCAAATTTAAAATAGAAGTAAAATACTTGTCTAGTGCTTCAATCTCTCCCTTTTCAGAAAAGGCTAAAATATTATCCTCTTCGGTTGAACAGTTTTGAAGCAAGTTCGAGGTTTATAAGGTTTGTGGATTGGATCAATCTCTACCCAGAGTTATCGTTCCCGCTACGCTCCACTAATACCTCTGTCAACGTCTAAAAAGTTATATCAAAATGTACAAAAACTAACTTAGCATATCGAACTGTAATGATAATATCTGAGCAAATCAAACACTTCTCTGAATTTTTTAAAATCAGAAGATGGTAAATATGAGACACCTGAGCGAATTAGAAGGTTTATATAAATATTCATTTATTCAATAATACTAGTATAATCATGGAGTTCGTTGTTTTTGTGAACCTACTTTAAGATTTAAAACATAAAACTTAAACTTATAAAATTATTATCCATGATGCTATAGGTATAGGTAAGTTTGCCAAGAATCTTGACATTTAGACGTTGACAGAGGTGTTGTAGCGCAGCGTAATACGCCCTCTGGTGAGAGAATGGGATTGGATATGCGGGTATTCGCCCTTAATGTTACGGGGAAAGTACAGCAATCAATATCATCTTCATTATGAATCATTTAGAATACACATGTAGCGACACATTTAGCCTTGTAGAGAAAATTTGGACTTTTTCATTAAATTATACGTTCAGAACCCTGCTGAAAATGTGCGAGCGCTCTCGCATCTTATATAAATCATGCAAAGCACAAACATCATGGTTCACATTCATGTCAATTTCCCTGCTATGTCTCCCATCAATTCAAACTTTATTTGCGTTATTAATAAAAACTGGGGTGGGGGTTTTTAGAACCTGTGTCCAGTCCAAGTTTGTACATTACAAACCGGCCGGAAGATTCAGGCATGTTTTGCAAAAATAGCGTTATGTCTTAAAATGCTGAGAAAGGTGACCGCAGCTGGTTTTTGCTGTATCATATTAAATATAAACATAAGGCAAATTGAGTATGAAAATGTCATTTATTCAAATGACGAACTAGATAACAAACAAGGAGATCAGACTCTCAAACAATCCACTGAAAATGTCACTGAAATGGGGAAAGAAAATAAACAATGACAAAATAATTCAATATATCTGATCCCCCAAATTTATCTATAAAAGTCTACATCAACTACAATATTAGAAAACAATCTTACAAAGATGCAGCAAAAAGATGGCACATCAAAATTGCAAAAATAACCTTTTGATTTTCTCAAAATTACGCGGAAAATAAGAAAATTCTTGACCACCAAGACCGGTTATGAAGATAGAACAATTAGTTTTAACTTTTTTTTTTTTTTTTTTCTTTTTTTTTTTTCTTCTTCTGATGTTAAGGTTATTAAAAAAACAAAAAAAAAACAAGAAAAAAACAACAACCCCAAGTTGTTCAAACTGTTCGATTGTTCAAAAGGAATGAGACTTGGGTATCACACATACAAAGTTTCATCAATTTTCTATAGCCTCGTTAAGTATACTAATTATTTATTCATTCATATATCATATTCATTTTATTATGTTTACGCTAAATAAGGGTGGAAAACTCGTCATGGTCTAGTTACCTGTAAATCGGTGTCACCGGAGCGATTGAAGCTTGGTCTCTGTCACAGAGCTGTTTGAGAGAAAAAGTATACAGAAAGTTTGTAGACCATTAGATTTGGACTTGACTGAATGTTCGTTATGCGATGGAGTAGTTTTTGAGTCGACAATTAGAGGTAAGTTTCTAAGATATTTCTTTCAAATTTCATGTGACGTATTGCTGTGCATAATGCAACAAAGCGGACCGGTGAACTCTCGTTTCCCTTCCCTACCTGTGTCTGTTCCCTGAATGTCAACAATCGCGCATTTAGATGCGCCAAGGACGAGAATCGCAATGAAAATTTGATATACGTGAGAAATGAAATAGAAATATGACAGAGTTTTGATTAGATTCTTTATATTACATAAGTACACGATAACTGCGATTTGCCGTTGAGGAACAGGTCCAGCAGGTCTACCTGTCGAATTATAGTCTGTATCAGGGAAGTGGCCATTTTTCACACCTGGTGTTGACAGGCGACACATTCCATTCCATCTACTGTATTACTGATTCTGATCTTCTGTGATGTTAAGCGTAGTGGACTTGTGTGACAGGCTTCTTGAAAATGAATTGGATGAATCTGATTGATAAACTTTTTATTGTTAAGCTTGCTCAGGTATTTGACTGATTCAGTGGTTGTGTTTACCTGAATGATTGTTTACCTGAATACCACGGTATTATTTATAGCCAGATTTATGATACCTTTATCAATATTCTAATTTAGTATGTATCATGCAAAGTTTTCTTGATTTACATTAACCCTTCTCAGTGCTTTTTGTAATGTATTGCCACTGAAATGGTGTAAAATCACATAGGATCCCAACTGAATGCAGATCCCAAAGTAATTTTTTTTCCCAATAAGTAGCTATGTGAAGTCGGTCAGGACTAACATAAGATATGCACTAAGAAGAATTAAAAGTCTGCTGAAGCTCTAGACATTTAGCACAGAGTCTTTGTCTGCAAATTGAAACAAATCGGAATGTGTGGTACCTTTAACTTTTAAACTTTAAAAATCAATAAAATCGATGGGAAACTTTTGAAAGAATTTAGGTGCAGTGTTCAGGAGTAGGAGTTTTAAGTTAATCTGAGTTATTTATTGGTCAAACAGATGTTAAATTCCAATGTTACTTTAAAAAATATCTAGGTGTTATATATGTCAATGGCCAATATTTAAATTGTATCTAGTTGTACAGCCACTTCCCCACCTTACCTATATAATGATATATATACATGTAGTTTTTAATAAATATATAGGGGGAAGGGTGCTGGAGAGTTTGGTACCAAACTTTTGGCCAACCCCAAACACACCCCCAACCCCCCTCTCCATGTATGAATTAGAGGCTATATATATATTTGATTATATACATGAGAGTGGGGATGGTCACCTGTTTCGTGCCTGTACATCAAAGTCTGGCTGTACAAGAGGAAGAAGTACTAGCATACCAAATTGTAGAAGAATGAAGTTTATTAAAATAAATGTACATTTTGTATATGTTGAACTGAATGAAAGTCACTCCTGAGTATTCCTGATTGAAATATTGCATCAATATTGTTAGAAAATCTATTTATCTTTCAGCAATGGGCATGAGAATGTTCCACAGCCAGTCTGACAGACTTTTAAATGTTTGTGTTGAAATGTTTCCCATTTACCTGCTATTTGTTGATCCGCAATTTAGGCTGAGTTACACAATACTTATTGTCACCAACAACAATATTATTTGGACAGATTTCAAATACGTGGTTATTCATTATAGACTCACCTATTCATTCAGTAGGATGGGTTTTACTGTTTATGTAGAGGATATTTCATTCATAGAATAAAACAATGGCCAGGAATGCAATAATCAGTATAAATGTTACATAACCAAGTACCTTTTTCGGTCATTAGAAAAGGGGACTTAAGCCTGTTAGATTTTCTGCCTGATACAATAGCGATAAGAGGTCTTTGATCATGCCTATTTGTGAATTGTTGGCTGTATGTACAATGTGGACAGAAGTGGACTTCCCACAAATCCATTTGTTTGGAGTTTTTGTGCTATCCTATACCACTTGTCTCACTAATTTCATCCACACAGGGCGATAATCATTAGGGTTCTAAGATTAGTGTGGACTATTGTGTTAGAATCATACCTAGTATAGATGTATGTTTACAAATACAAGGGGGTTGTCGGAGGGTCTTGTAGATGTACTGATCGAGCTATATTCAGTGTGATAAACTTCAGAAACCAGTCGGATTTACTGTATGAGAAACTTTAAAAGATATGCCCTTTTGACCTTTAAAAATCTTGTTTACTTTAAGAAATTTGACATTTGTGTGAAAAATTTCAATCAGATAAAAAATTAATTAAATTTTTAACTTTTCTGTTTGCACATGGTATATGGTTGAAGTGGTCGGAGCATTAACAAATATACTGTAACAGTATTAGATAAAAATAGATTATAGATATAATGGGTTAAGTTGTGACAGTTTGTCTAAGACATTGTTTTATTGTTACGTTCAAAGTTACAAAGGGTATGGGGTAATTGAGCCAGACAGGATAATTTTTTGAAACATATGCACAGATTGCTCTGAAAACATTATTATTGTTATCTATATGTATTATTAGCATTTGTTATTAATCTATTTCACTTTGATTCAACTAAAGACATGTATGCATCCAGATAGTGGTATATCAGACGTATTTAGATTTTCCTATTGATATTTATCTCAGATAACCACATCTGGGGTTTTTTTCTCTCGCTTCGATCAGCAGATCTTGTTTCCCCACATACATGTAGTCAAATCTAATTCTAAGTTCATAAAAAAAAAATTGAATGCAGTAAACGGAGATTAAGTATAGAAAATTGATGAACTTTAGATGGCTGTTTTCATATCTATACAATAACAATCAAACAGAGTGATTTTAATTTCTGTTGGAATGCATCATAAGTCAACTGCTGTGATACATTAATTACAGAATTGACTCATTGTGAACTTAACATAAACTAATTCAATATGTACAGGGCTATTTAACAATCAGGGGGGAAAAAAGCATGAATAATTGATTGCGTGAAATATACAGGTTGTTTTAAAGTTATCAGTTTCATGGGTATACAGGTTGAATGATATGGACTGGTGTGAATAAGAATGAAGCATGAACCTATATTATCATGACTTTGATACCTGAGTTGATCGTTCAGAATTTCTATTATCTATTATGCATGCGTCTATAAGCATGTGCCGTAATATGATGATTAATGCAGCATGATGGTTCATTTTCTGTCGATCACAGTGTGCAAGGTACAGTTGTATTTGGACTGACAGAGAAATTGACAGGCATTGAATACTTGTTCTATAATTCATGCAGAATTATCTACATTTCCAAAGTTTTGACTCTGATATCTCTGCAAATTGTAATCGTATCCGTTTCCTCATGAATGCATTGCAGTTGTAAACAATGCGTGTATGAATATAGATAAATATAGTTCGTCTAGATCTATTTTAATGGTTAGGAATACTGACATAAATGGAAGTAGAATGTAAATGTAATAGACAAATTTTATATATGATTGATTGAATATTGTTTAACGCCCCTCTCGAAAATATTTCATCTATATGGAGACATCACCACTGTCGGTGAAAGGCTGCAAAATTTAGGCCTATACTCGACACTTATCGCCGCTGTGACATGGGACCTTGGTTTTTGTGGTCTCTTCCAAAGGACTAGCTGCCCCATTTAGTCACCTCTTACGACAAGCAAGGGGAATAGAGGACCTACTCTAACCCGAATCCCCATTGGTGTTTTATATATGAAAATACATAAGGGTATGATCTACAAAGCTTCACACCCGCGTACTTTTCATGCTTCTTTCTAGTACAATTACTTTGGGAAACCCTAAAGCTTGGGAAAATTAAAAGTGTAGAGGCAGGGGTCCTTGATGTACATGATACAAAATGATGATAATGTGGCCAGAAATCTACTGACCACCTTCCCGAGGGAACCAGAGGCGGTCAGAAATCTACTGACCACCTTCCCGAGGAAACCTGAGGTGGTCAGAAATCTACTGACCACCTTCCGGAGGGAGGCAGAGGCGGTCAGAAATCTACTGACCACCTTCCTGAGGGAACCAGAGGCAACAGGTGATGTCGCTGGCAAGTTGAAGAGGCATTGTGATGACCATTACATTTGGGAAAACGTTTGAAAACTCCTTTCTGAAATAATTTCTTGAAGAAAGGAGTAGTCATCACAGGAAAATGATATGTGCCATCAACATTTAGAGCATACAAAGATTTTAAATATTTTGCTGTGAAAAATGAAATTCAATTACTTCATCAGCAAAACGATATAATAGTATACCGTTCTTGAAGTCCAGGTTTTTGGTTGCAGACTGAAATATGATAAATGTTTTGATGTTGACGATATCTTTACATCAAGTGATTCAGCCTTGTGTTGTTGAAGGTTTACTGCATGAGTCTGTTCAACATATCATATTTCTTCTCCGTTCTTAGTGGTTGTTAATGGTCTTGGTACCACAGACTTCTTTATAGCCATTACGCATTTGTGTCCTGTGGAACTTAACTGAAAACATAATGCAGGAAGAAACTTGTACCCCTGAAATCTTTATCTAATTTGAATTAGAGATTTATTGAATCATTTTCCCCCTTTTATAGAACTGCGTTAATGCATGGCTACCTAGAGAAAATCAGATTTATAACACCTGAATGGAGAGTGGGCTAGAGTTTTTGCTAGTTGCCTATGTATTACCTGAGTTTTGAAATTGACAATGTCAGGATATTGTCCATTGCTGTAAAATGTTGATTGTGAAGATTAAAGCCAATTACAGCAATTATCCACCGAGAAGGAATAAAGGTCATGGAATGTTAATTATTATCTTAAAAGGGGGGAGGCCTCTTCTATTTTACAATGTACTTAAGAAAAGTCAATGGATATCTCTGGGAGTCATGTAGAAGGAATCATATCCTTGTATTTTTTAAACTTTGAACTGTAAAGGTATGTAAGTTGCACTCTGTTCATTTTACGTTCAATATTAAATATGCCAATCCATTGTTTCAGAATAAGGAGATGCAGCATTCTTAAAAAGTTTCATCTATAGTTATCCAGAGTTACTCTCAGATTAAAACAGTGGCTGACATACAAAACCAGCAAAATCAACATAAAAAATCACAAAGATCTTGTCTGATGCATAATTTACATTTTTGTTTTAAAATTGTACTACATGATAATCTCATTGGGTCAATTTTGTATTGTATCAGACTTGATACCTTAGTTTGATCAATCTTGATCAAATGATTATATCTAGATCTGCTGACTATTGAAAAAACAGCTAAACAAATTGTGTTTAGATCTAGATAGAAATTTAAAATGGCAGTTTTTGAAGGAAGACCTCACAGTGACTGAATGTAGCAGTGGTGTCATTTATGAGTTTCGAGGCTAGAGTTTCCCATAGTTAAATGGAATGTTACCTGAAATTGTCACTGTGATGTTTACTCAACCGTGGCAATGTGCAGCAATTAAATTTCCTGAGCTTTATTTTCAATGTTGACATTCTTTTATCGATGGATAGAAAACTGAAGTTATATATGCCTAAAGAATTGATGCTAGAAATTTCTGCAGAGGTAAAAACCTTGAGTGGAAGGAGGGCGTTCAGCGACCGCAGACCTCAGATAAATTCTCAGTCGTCTGCTTGCACAGCTTGCTTCCAAAAAAGTCATCAAACTCGAAAATTTTAATAAGAGATATAAGTTGTAGTGTTGACTTGTAATCTTAATCATAAATACATGCATAACACAAGCACACCCCACACACTGTAAACATGACTAATAATTAGTTTCTTAGAACTGAATATTATAAAAACTGAGAGTAAATGTAAATTAATATGGTGTCAATGTAGAACATACACTGTAAGTAATAGAAAGTGAATATTAAGTACAAAATGTAAATGCTTAAAGGTTGATTTTAATTTCGCATTTAGTATCTTTTTTTTGTCTTTTCAGAGTGATGGCGTATCAGAGTGGTGTTGCCCCCAACTTGTCAAGGCAGGGGAGCCACCACTCACTCCAGGGTCCCCCAGACTTTAATCCATATGCCTCTCATCACCGACTCCATCCGACCAATCTCAGCCAATCGGTTCGTCATGATCCGCAGAGTCAGTCCCAGATTCTGGGCCACATGACTGGACAGACTCAGTCACAGAATCCTCACAAATATGTGTCTCAGCCAAATCTTTCTCACAGTAACCCAGACAGAGAGCACTATGGTAGCCAACAGATTTCTCCTAAACCAATGTATCAGCCAATCAGGTCGCACGAACAATCCAGTAAGCCAGCGTATCGACCAATCAGACCTGACGATAGTCAGGTGAACGAATCACAGTTCAGTAGTCAACAAAACTTGGCATCACCAACCAATCAAAAGCCACATTATCAACCAATCAGACCAAAGAGTACTGAAGGATCAAACTTATCCAGACCAATCAGCCTTCAAAACTTGAGTCTGAACCAGCAATGGAACTTAGTTCGTAGTGAGAGCCAGAGATCTGTGTCTGGTCAAAGACCAAAAGTTCAAAACTATGCACAAAATCAACCATCCCCATCCTCACCTCAAAGCCAAAGGCCACAGTATCCTGAGGAAGCTAGTCCACAATCACCACCCCCCAACTATCCACCCAATCAACCAATCACTAGACAAGAGACAGAGGGTCCCCCACCCTATCAAAGAGAGCCAGAACAAATGACAGTCTCCCACCAAAGCCCTCAGTACTCTTCACAACAGAATGGATATTCCACCCATGACTCCAGGAGGTCGCTAAAGTCACAGATCTCGCCTTATCCTGCCAGGAAGGAAGCCCCGACAAGTCCACCGCACACCACCCCCATGGTATCTCGTAAGGGTAGTGAGTATTCACACGCTCAGCGCAGTACGCGCACTCAGCAGAGCACTCACAGTCAGATGTCCTTGGCCAGCTCGGGGAGTGGAGCTCACCCGATTCCAGAAGGTAAGGGTCCTTAATTCTCAGAAGCTGCACTGGCTAATGAGTTAAAAGTTCACATCTCAGATTCTGTTTAACTACTAAAGTGATATACACAAGGCAGACATAAGTGCATTGTTGAATGAGGGAGGCAATTTATCTGATCAGACCAATGATAAACGGCTGTCACAGATGTGGTTATAAAACACTGACCAAATCTGGACAAATACAACATTCATTGAAAATTTACTGATTCGGAAGTTGATGTGAACTTCTTTTTCTTGTGAAGTAAACCTCACAAATACGAATGATTTTAAGGTATACATGTATCTCTATTTATGCCAAAAGCTTTATGTAAGGATAATAAATATGGAATATTTTTCTGGGTACAGGTATATGTTAATGTGTGTTGTTGAAATTAAATGGAGAATCCTCTCATTAACATACAGTATACATTTGTAAGGTAAACATGATATGATTCAGAAAAATTTATAGTTGCAACACAATGTATATTGATTTTCTAATGGACTTTCTGTGCCAGCCGATTCCGGAATCTCAGCGTTGCCAGATAACACAAATTTTGCTTCAGTACAGGATTTCACTCAGATTCATTGCATTTGTTAGAAGACTTTAAAGTAAACCCTGTCCACTTGACGATTTACTGACTTAAGTCTGTCCTTTGTGAGACAGAGATTATCCTATTAATGTATTAATGACAAAGTTTTACAAATATGTGACCTAGTTTTTTATGTACTTAAAGAATTAATTTTAATTATTACTGTAAGTCAACATTTGTATGTATGTGATAAAAGTTTTTAAAGATATGCAAGCACCTCTTTCTCTCAGATTTTGTTATTGTCAATCAATCGTTATATGTTTAATGCATTTTATCTACTATATATATAGTATCTTTTATGACCATATCTCAAAGCAAATAATATTTACCATTGACGGTTCATGAATAAAAGTAGTTGTGCACTGAAAAAAATTTAACATATACATGTTTACTGCATCAGTGTATATGTACTTTGACAATATTTATATTTTCGCTCCTTTTGTGATGAAACAACTGTCTACTTATCCATTCTCATACATAGAATAAGTGCTAGTTATCACGATTACGTACACTAAATAGTGCATTAGCTCTGATTTCACCAAATTTTAAAAACACTAGAATACATACATGTACAGTATATATGTCAATCAGATATACACAGACAGACTCTACGAATTAGTATTCCACTACCCGGCAAAGCAGAAGGGGGCTAATTTGGTTTCCTCTTCGTCTGACTTCTATCAAATATCAATTTTCTGGACTTTGTCTCACCATGCTCTGATTCAGGAAGCTGAAAATGTGATTTGCTAATATATATTTATAGATCAAGTTCATCACAGTTTACTCTAATTTTTACAAGATTTATGGAACTTTGTGTTGAATTCAGTTTTCTGGCCTTTTCTCTAGTATACTTTAATTTAGGAATCTGAGATTTGGTTTGTGTTTATAATCTAATTAGTAAATACAGATTAATTTTCACTTTAATCACAGTTGACGTATTCTGACAAAAATTATAAAACTTATTTTTATGGTTGATTGAACTTTTTAAATTTTTGTTTGTTTTATAATTCTCTGTATTTTTTCTTCTTTTATTTTATTTTTTTTGTGGGAGTTCCATATAGTGTACTGAATAAATCATGAATTTTTCTTTTCTTGTGCATAAACTGTTAACTTAAGATTGCTACACAGACAACTTGACTTGGGGCTGGTAGGGGACATGAATTGCTATGCAATACTTACAGAGTGCTTCTTGTCAATAATGTGTAATAAGCAAGATGACGTGAGATTATTCTCTTGCTAATTATGAATTACTGTAATTTGTATATATATCATATGTGATATTTCATTGGAAGCAGTTTTAGCTGTCTCAGAGAAATTGTATTGCATCTGTATAGTTTAAGGGTGTTTAATGATCGGGGTTATTTAGACAATTTGCATATACACACACATACACACACACACACACACACACACACACACACACACACATATATATATATGATTGAATATGTGCAATCGATCTACACAATTCATCGCTATTGAGCTGAAAAAATCTATCCAGGAAGTTCATTTAGTGTCCAAGACTGTTTGATAACATGAATATGTAGATTTATGAATTTTCATGATTGTAATTATTTATTTATTTTTATTTAAAAGCTCGAGGAATGGAGGCATCTCACATCATTGAAATCCTCAAGAAACCAATTGTATACCTGACAGGTGCGTGCTATAGGCAGCTCTGAAATTTCTGTGAATTCATGCATATTATTAGAGTAATTAAACCCTGTAGATGTATAATACCAGAAGAGTATGTTTCAAACTGATATCTCTCTGAAGAATAATTTGTATACAGGGAATCTGTCACCTGAACTACAGGCCCTGGACTATGTTATCTGAGACACTACAAGGAGATGTGATATACGGTTTATCATTCATGCTTTCCGATGCATAACTGAGCTGTGATCCTTTCACTAAGAATTTGGAAATTTAAAAATTTGTGTATTACTAAATAGATAAGAAATACAATGTAGGCATACAGCTAAACAAATTATGCTACGGCACATGCATTTTTAAAGATTTTGATTTCTTTGCTGAGTGTTTTCATTCATGTATTGATAGTAATTATAAAGAAATGAAAATCTATAATTTGTGTGTCACTGGAATGCCTGCTGGATGTAACACACAGATGACCTTGACCTTGTATTGTAGGAGGGAGGGACCGACAGGGAGGTCCAGTGCTGACTTTTCCCCCTCATCCTGCCAAACCAAACTTCAACTCGCACGACATCACTATCTGTCTCAAGTACCTGTCACAGATACCCAGGTAAAATAACTGTACCTGTCACAGATACCCAGGTAAAATAACTGTACATGTCACATATACCCAGGTAAAATAACTACCTGTCACAGATACCCAGTTAAAATAACTGTACCTGTCACAGATACCCAGGTAAAATAACTACCTGTCACAGATACCCAGGTAAAATAACTTTACCTGTCACAGATACCCAGGTAAAATAATCAGGTCAGAAGCCCATTAATTAACACTGAGTGGTCAGTCTAGTGCTAGAGGGAAGTTTTTTTTAATTTAGATATCACAGTAAACTAACTGATAGGTATCTACATATAAACACAATTTGTCTTGGTATGTTAGATAACCCTGAGTACTATCGCAGACTGTGCTGTATAATGTTTTGAGCTCTTATCTGATGACTGTTGTAAACATTTATCTGCCACAGGGCAGGACAACAACCATTACCGATCTGATTGGGCATCATAAAATCGTAAAATCATGTTTAAAGGGAATCGTAAGGACATGGTTAGTTGGCTTTATCAACACCCACATGCATTGTAAATTTTTCCTTTATATTGGTCAATTTATGTGTTTGACACTCTGAATCAAGATTAGCTCCCTTTGCACACTAACCGTAATTATCTGACTGGCTCAGAATTAAATTGTAGTTTACAGTGAAAAATGATTTGAGAAACATTTCAGAGTAGCATTAACGTTTTATTTCCAACATTTGTGCCACAAAAAAAAAAGTGAAATTAGTCAAACAATCATGTAAAAAAGAAAAATTGACTACAAATGTTATTTGGTGTTGATAATTGTATTTCAGAATGGTACATCAATGCATGAATAGACCTAGTGTCAGTGACTTCTTCTATGTTTATCAGGTTGCTAAGGATGGAATTTTAAGCTATGCATGTTCATGTTTCACAAAGATTATGAATCATCATTGAATTTTTTAGAATGCTAAATTTTGAATTTTATTTGATATTTATGCACACATGGTCTTCCTCTAGAATTTAATTAATTTATGATCTGGAAAGATAGACTCTGTGCACATTTTCTCACAATTAGATATTTGATTGCCAGGAGTCCTGGGCTCTTGTCAATTGGGTAAATGTATTTGCATTGTGGAATAAAAACTTGTTTACATTTTGTTTTCAAAAATGAAGCTTTGCTATCAGATAACATGTGCACAACAAGGGGAACTCCCTGAGTCAGATTGGGGTTTTAGACAGGCTGTAAGAAACAGAATGAATTTAAAGAATATATACAGATTTGTATTCAAAACCAGTACATTTTTTATTGCTGAGGATTCTTACTGTCTGGCTAATGTAACATCTGTTAAATTGCCAGTCCTCTCAAATTAATTGCTTTTAGATGCAGACAGGTTGTTAGGACAAACACTGAAAAACAAATTGAAGATGGGTCACGTACATATCGGTTCTTTGAATATTTTGTCTCTGGTCTTATTTTCACTGTGGTATAAGTTCTGCTATTTTCACTGTTAAGCTAAATCCCTGAAATTAAAACATCGGTGAATATAACTAGCCTTGACATTTATTAAAGCTATGTGAAAATGCTAACAAACAATCAAAAACAGAACAACAACAAAAATATGAAAATAACAGGAGTGAATTCAAAGCTGTATACATTCTCCATTGTTTTTCCTGTGATTTATGAATTTGAAATTTTCAGCGAGGAGTCAAAGAGACGTGGATTTACCGCCATTGTTGACAGCAGAGACGGGTCTTGGCAGAACTTGGTCACAGTTCTGGGCTGTCTGAAAGTAAGGCAATGGCGCACGAGAAGAGTGAAAAAATACATTGAGCAGTTTATATTGGGAAATAATTATATCAAAAAATAAGTTAAATTTTAAACAGGCTAAATCAACATTAAATGATATATGAACTTAGAACTCAAATTGTTAAAAGAAATGATTATAGTTGTTTTCTACAATGTTGTTAATCTATTATGACTAAAATCAAAATGTTAGAAAATCAGCCCAGTTTGTTTTGTCCAGCATTATATACCGTGAATTCATTGAGGTTTTAAGGATTTTTTTTGTTGTTGGTATTTTGTATAATTCTTGTGGGTTTTTTTTGTTTTTTTTTTGTTTGTTTTTGATTTTATGGTATTTTGTAAACTCATTAATTTTTTGTACTTTTTTAAATGATATTTTAAATATTTAAATCCTCCTCAAATGAAAGAAACTGAACCAAACTGAAAAATAACAACTTCTCAACCACAAGATAAAGTCTTCATGGACATGGACATCTTTCTGAGACCACGAAAATTTGACCCCATGAAGATGAGTAGTGTATTAAATAATTTATGATTGTCTGACATATTTTTTTTGTACAGCAATCACTGGGGGAGTATATGAAGCAGGTGCTTGTTCTAAAGGCCGACCAACAGACAGAGAGACGATCAAGTAGTAGTAGTTTCAGAAGAGACAGAAACAACCCAAACTTGGAGGTCAGTGTTTGTTAGGAGATAATGAAACTAAATTACATCAGGAGATATTGAAACTAAACTAAATTACATCAGGGGATATTGAAACTTAACTACATCAGGGGATATTGCAACTAAATTACATCAGGGGATATTTGAATGCTTGATTATCACTTTATTATTTGCACGTACATGTATGGTTTGGATCTTAATGGTAACTAATTTTGAAGTTGTTGTCAGATGGTTTATGAAAGTTTTTTTTTTGGTCATTGTTTAGCCTCAGTTTGTGAATCTACAAAGATTGTACACATACGTGGACAAGAATCAGCTAACCCAGAGCTACGGAGGGTTGCTATGGTATCATCACCAGGAGTGGCTCCAGAACAGAATTGTAGGTTTATAGCATTGTGTAAATGGGCATAGCTTTTAATGTCCATTTATAGGTAGAAAAATTCTAATTTTGAGAAATACTGCCTTTAAAAGAGAGAGAGAGAGAAAGAAAGAGAGAGAGAGAGAGAGAGAGAGAGAGAGAGAGAGAGAATAATGGTGAAAAAAACTTTGTCCCAAATCAAACATTATTAGTTATAAATGTTGCAATTACATACACCTTTTAAATAAATGCATGTTGTAGAGTTTGTGGCTGTTCTTGTGTTGCAGGATCTGGAAAAATTCATCAGGGAGTCTCGAGCAGCCTCCTCTCACCTGGACGATTCCGAGACTGAGATCCACCAGGTGTATTCCCAGAAGGACCTACTGACCAGTCCACTAGAATCACTCCGTCAACACAGATTCTTCCAGGAGTCCATCATGAACGTACCCACCCAGGTCATCCGAGACGGTACAAATCAGATATTTATTTTGTTAGAGTTACCTACATGTGTCTGTCTTTTCCTTCTGTCATTAATCTTGAAATAGAACTTGAGGATTTGAACAATTTCTTTCTCATTCATTTTGGAAAAAATCCAAGTATTAGGCAAACCATTTTTACCAAGTCACGCACTTTGGTTAAATCTGTTACAGATAGATATATGTGTACCTTTCTCTATTTTGAACTCTCAAAACTTCACAAAGTTTGTGGATTTTAAGATTTCTGTAGATTATATTTGACCAATCTTCATGTAATTTTCAGACAAATTTATCCCCATTCCCCATTTGGAAAAGCATGGTTCGTATTTGAGGAATGTATAACTTGATTTTTTTCCTTTTTATTACACATTATTAATGTATATACTACATGTATATGGATGTCAGCAATATGGGCAAAATGGTTATCTTAGTTTAAAAATACACATTTAAGCCCCCTTATTCTGTCGTCTGTAAACTGGATGTTTAACCAATGCTTCATGCAGAGCACTTTGTTTAAAGGTCATATTTTGAAGTCATACCTCAGAAAGTTTTACTTTGGTATTAATGATCCGAATAACGTTCAATAAGAATATTTAGCGAGGATTTAATTTTGGCATTGTTAGCGAAAATGCTGAGATCGTGAAAATTGAATATCGTTAACAATTTATTCCATATTGGAAGTAATAGTTATCTTTCATGGAATTATAGAATCGCTAAATATATATACCTATTTTTATGGGAAAATCACTAAATTTGTGTTTCGTTAGACATTCCACCTTTATGATTTATTCAAATGAAATGGATTTTGTGGGAAATGGACATCATGGGAAGAAATGGAGATGATTCACCATATTTGTCATTTTACTGAATGAGTTGTACTGTAGGTGTCAGTTAAACCAGAAGTAAGGTGGGTCTGTCTAAGGGGACTCTACTGTACGTGTCCAGTCATACACTGATCTCCCTGATGTAGACAGATTATCTGACAATTTAGAATTTATTTGGCAGTACATAACAGGGACGATGTAATGTAACAAAACTGGTGCAAGTCTGGAAATGCATTCTCTTCTTTTTATTCTTACATTTTTTAATATGATTGCATGAATATTTTATTTTAGTATTAAATTTTTATTAAATGTCATTATGAGAAATATAATTTAGTATGGAAAATGACTGAAAAGTTAAACAAAGGTACTAATACATATTTTAAAGTGCTATTATTGATTAAGAGTAATAGTTTCTTATACTATTTTTGTACTCAGGAAGAAATGGAAGACTTACATGCTTTTGACAAATATTTACTTGTATATAATCATTATTCACATAAATATAAGAATTATCTATCTGTTACAAAGCTTTCATTGTCTCAACCTGTAAATACAATAGATATCATTATTACATTGAATGTTGGTTTATTGCATTGGTTACTATGTTTACGTACAGTGTATACCGATTTTGTGTATGGCAGAGAAATTTTAAATCCCCTAAATTTTGGTACAGTATTAGACAGCATATTTGTGAAATCTTTGGTTTCCATCTAATTTCTGTTTATTGGATATTTGTAGGTCATGACCTTTTAACCCGTTTGAAAAGACCTGGAAACTCTGAGGAGGACACAGCAAGTACTTTAGATAACTTGGAGGACCAGAAACAAGTCAAGCGGTTGATCACGTACCTCGAGAATCGTGTGGATAAGTTACAGAATCTGCTAGAGGACAGAGACCGCTCACTTAGTCTCAATCTAGAGTACGAGGACTTCCAGAGGAATGTCAGAAATGTAAGTCAGGAATTATCTGTCCGCTGATCAGATATATTATTATGTGACTGAAAATATCTTTGAATCATTAAGTTGTGACTTGGATCCTTGGTCCCCGGATCAAAAATTTTATATATATTAACTGTAAATATCTCTGATACGATAGGTTGTAACTTGGATCCTTGGTCCCCGGATCAGAAATTTTATATATATTACTGTAAATATCTTTGATACGATAGGTTGTAACTTGGATCCTTGGTCCCCGGATCAGAAATTTTATATATATTACTGTAAATATCTCTGATACGATAGGTTGTGACTTGGATCCTTGGTCCCCGGATCAGAAATTTTATATATATTACTGTAAATATCTTTGATGCGATAGGTTGTAACTTGGATCCTTGGTCCCCGGATCAGAAATTTTATATATATTACTGTAAATATCTCTGATACGATAGGTTGTGACTTGGATCCTTGGTCCCCGGATCAGAAATTTTATATATATTACTGTAAATATCTTTGATACGATAGGTTGTAACTTGGATCCTTGGTCCCCGGATCAGAAATTTTATATATATTACTGTAAATATCTTTGATACGATAGGTTGTGACTTGGATCCTTGGTCCCCGGATCAGAAATTTTATATATATTACTGTAAATATCTTTGATATGATAGGTTGTGACTTGGATCCTTGGTCCCCGGATCAGAAATTTTATATATATTAACTGTAAATATCTTTGATACGATAGGTTGTGACTTGGATCCTTGGCCCTGGAGAGAAGTTACTGGCCTCTCAGGTTGGCATTGGAGATTCCTACGAAGCAGCTGAGGAACTGAGGAAGAGACACGAAGAAATGGAGATTAAATGCACGGTAAGATTTAACCTGACATTATATAGGTTAATTTTTGTCTACTTTGGAAGTTTAGAACTGTCGTAACAGTTGTGGTGTTCAAATTTAAAATTTACGGTGGACATGCAGTGGTGCTGTTTTGATCTACATGTAGCTTTATAAATTTTGAAGGACACCTATGGACAGTATGCTGAACTGAGACACACAGCTGAGGAGCTGATTAACGGGGAACACACAGCAGCACCAGACATCAAGTCCACACGGGACTACATGGATACAGTGTGCCGAAGCTTCGCTAGTCGACTGGAACGTCGTCGCACACTGTTGATCACATCCGTCAGATTCCACAGACTGGTTGAAGAGGTAAGTTATCATCACCCCCCCCCCCCCCCCCCCCCCCCCACCCCCAAAAAAAGAAATGAACAAACAAAAACAAATGATGTCATAGACTGAATTAGAGAGTATTTTTTGAGACTTCCTTTAGCAGAATACATTTCCTGTAGTTCTCTTTGGTCTTTGAAGTAATGGAATTTATAATCAGTTTAAAAACATTTCTATCTTCAAAACTTAAAAAATTGTTTTGTTACTGTCACCAGTTTTCTGTGAAGTTGGATGACCTACTTGAGATGTTGTGTAGTGAGATCGAGGCTGAGGATGTGCCGTCTGCTGAGGCTGCTATTCAGAATCTCATAGAAAAATGTGAAAACATAGGTAAAAAAATTGATTTACTTACTGGGCTGCTAATCAGAATCTCAGAAAAATGTGAAAACATAGGTAAAAACTTGATTTACATACCAGGCAGCTATTCAGAATCTCATAGAAAAATGTGAAAACATATGTAAAAACTATAGGTAAAAACTGGATTTACTTACTTGGCTGCAAATTAAAATCTCATAGAAAAATGTGAAAACATAGGTAAAAACTGGATTTACTTACTGGTCTGCTAATCAGAATCTCATAGAAAAATGTGAAAACATATGTAAAAACTACAGGTAAAAACTGGATTTACTTACCGGGCTGCTAATTAGAATTTCATAGAACAATGTGAAAACATAGGTAAAAACTCAGCAGATTAACTGTCCAGAAATCAACAGAAAGAAATGAAATTAAAGAGAAATGGTGTATTGTTATCAATGTGGTAAAAGGTAGTTGTGTTATCAATGTGGTAAAAGGTATCGTTTATGAAAGTAAATTCTTTAAATAATTCCTTAAAAGTAGTCAAAGTAGTGTGAAGATGTTTACTGTTTTATTTTTGCTGCAGTTTAATTTTCACTGTTGACTTTGCATTTAAAACTGCATTGAGTGTAATGTAATTGTAACTTTTCTGTAAAATTGAAACAAGAAAAATAATAACCAGGAACAAATTTAAACTGTAAACAGTTTGCAACAAAAAATTTGATAATGAAGATTTTGTTATGCACTATAGACAATTTGGCCCAGCGGACGTTGAATGATGGGCAGAGCTTGTTGGATGAAATGTCCCGTCCAGTTAAAAATGCTATGGGTACAGATATCACTCCGGACTATGCATCTCAGATCAAACACATTCAGAAAAAACTGGAAGACCTGCAAGAAAGGAAATTACGCTGCGATGAACTTTCTGACGTCCGCAAAATCAAACTACAACAGATTCTTCAACTACGCACTTGTGAAAGGGATGCTGACCAGGTATACACCATAAAGATGTAATGTGTAACAAGTGCTGTAAAATCACTCATTTCTAGGGATGGGGGGTGTAATTTTCCTCTTTTTTTTATTGACATGAACATACTACAAATTGAAATCCTCAATATACAAGAGAAACTGAACTACAAAAAGAGTTACAAAATCAGATGCCTTTGAAGATTGCAAAATTGCTTATTTTTATCAAAACATGAAAATTTGGCACCACAGAAATAAATGATTCTACAGTATAGGGAAAATTGTTATTCTGTTTAACCAAAGAGGTCCATCTGTAAACCTCTTGTTTGCTGTACTCAAAACTGGAAGGAAGGCAAAATGAAATATCTGATATAGTGAAAATAAAGATTGTGTGGTGGGAAATTTTGTGCAAGTAGACATTTCATGTAAAGTTTTAACTGTCCACCATACCATGGTAGCTTAATGTGTTTGTATGTTTAGGCCATTGACTGGATTCTGGAGCTGTGTGATGTCATGGTAGTTTAATGTGTTTGTATGTTTAGGCCATTGACTGGATTCTGGAGCTGTGTGATGTCATGGTAGCTTAATGTGTTTGTATGTTTAGGCCATTGACTGGATTCTGGAGCTGTGTGATGTCATGGTAGCTAAATGTGTTTGTATGTTAGGCCATTGACTGGATTCTGGAGCTGTGTGATGTCATGGTAGCTTAATGTGTTTGTATGTTTAGGCCATTGACTGGATTCTGGAGCTGTGTGATGTCATGGTAGCTTAATGTGTTTGTATGTTTAGGCCATTGACTGGATTCTGGAGCTGTGTGATGTCATGGCAGTCACTCATACCAGCATGGGAAGCACCCAGGAGGAGGCGGAGGACCTCCAGATGGAGCACAGGAAGTTTGAGACGACCGCTACTGTAAGTCTTCTTACACTCCATCATAGTGAATAACCGCCTAGTAGGAATTCTCCTGTTTAAAGTAAGAACTCTCCTGTTTAAAGTGAGAACTCTCCTGGTTAAAGGTAGAACTATCCTGTTTAAAGGTAGAACTCTCCTGTCTAAAGTAAGAACTCTTTTGTTTACTGTGAATTTACAGTAAGTGTGAACGACTCAGCTTCTCAAGTTCATTCGAGGTCTCGGATAGTTGGTTTCAAAACAAATCTGTCAATGATGATGCATCAAGGAAAGAACAATCATTGCGATTGGACCAATATTTAAAGGGGCGGGAATAAAAATAATTTTAGATGGTCACACGTGTCTTTACACTAGCGTGTCATTACATAATCTTTTAGCACGATGGAAGAGACTGCGAAAAGGGAAAACCAATACCAACTAAAACAATGACGTTGATTTTAAAATTACATGCCGAGGGTTTATTTTATGGTAAAATCAGTAAGAAATTAGGCGTTGCAAAGGCCACGTTATAAAATTGTCAATCATGGGAACTCTTGCACCAAAAATATCGCCAACGAAGCTCACACCGGATGTACTTTTGTTTATCAAGTATGAAATTAGAAAGAAATCAAGTGTATATTAATAGAGAAATCAGACAAAATTTATTAAGAAGAAATATTTGTACCCCTGACAATGTACCAAAGGTGTCTTTAATTTGTAGAGCTGCGAGAAATTTTTAGGGAAATGACTTTCAAGAATCTGCAAAGAAAATCCAAGAGAAGCATATTTCGTCTGAACACAGGGACTCGTCACAAAATATTTGTCTTTTTAAAATTTGACATCGTCTATTCTATATTTACAAATAAATGTAAATATAGAATAGAGAGGGTCAATTCGTGACGAGCCCCTGTGGTCTGAACACGAACGAAGTGTTGAAAACTTCTTTGCTACTGATTTTATTGCAATTTAAGCCGATATATATATATATATATATATAAATATATATATATATATATATAGAGAGAGAGAGAGAGAGAGAGAGAGAGAGAGAGAGAACTCTAAACACTTTGTTGAAATATTTCAACCGTGTTACTGGTCTTCTTCAGTCTTGTTTTTGTGAAGAAGACCGGTAACACGGTCGAAATATTTCAACAAAGTGTTTAGAGTTTTTTTCTGTATTTTACTTCCAAAAAAGAGACTTTATATATGTGTGTGTGTGTGTATATATATATATATATATATATATATATATACATTGACTATAAAGCAAGTCTCGCGTTCGTACAACGGGTAATCGCAATCATGGACATACCATAGGAGCTTGAAATTTTATCAATAAAGTTAATAAAATGTACTTGATTGACCATAGCTCATGGCTTGGTCAATCAAGTACATTTTATTAACTTTATTGATAAAATTTCAAACTCTTATGGACATACAGTTAGGGGTGGACCAGTGATATAGGTTCTAAGGTACGCCAGTATCGCAACATTAACGAGCGACATTTGCTGTGGTTTATTATGACGTTATAGAAGGCGCCTCTAATGCTAACGAAATGCTGAATTTCTTTAATAATGTGTTACATGTACAGGAGAGGGATGGTTTGGGGAATTTAGTTTTTGCTAGAATTCACAGAACTTGCCGTTGTTCATTCAATTAACAGTATCTAGCGATGGTTACTTCCAAATTTCTTACGAAAATGTGGGTATATATAACGGTAAAAGACATCAAAGCATGCCATGTGTTGAAAATAAATGTTTCTCGAAGTAGAATATCTATTGATCTTATTACTTAATCTGACAAATTATTTTAGGGGCGAGATCAAATGTTCAATGTTAGAGAAAATTGAGTTCGCATAGTTCTCACCAAGACCCCCCCCCCCCCCCCCCCCCCCCCCCCGAATACAAAAATAAATATGAAGTATGTTGAAACTAATCGATTAACAAGTAAAACAAATGAAAGTGTACATTGAAACTATTAAACGTTTATTAGAATGTATTATTATGTGGTTTTAAAGTCAGTTGTCTTTTTTTCCCACTAACGTGTAATCGATGTCGGATGACAGAAACTTATGAGTTTTTACCCCCTCTTCCCCCTAACTATTTGAATTTTGAAATTTTTCCGACATCGATCTTTTCCAATGCTTTGCAAGATTCGAAAATATTCTCTGAGAGATTTATTTTAAAATAACGATATGGAAACTGCGAATGTGAAAGAGACAACAAAACAAAAGCATTGTTTTTAAACGGACAAAATCGCCGATAGAAACATGTACTGAAATTTCTGATCACTTAAAACTGACAAGTATCTACAGGAATTTAAGGGAGTAACCTTTCAATTTTTATTGATATAGAGACAACTGCGGATCCTGCCTTTTCCCGCAGCATTTTCGATCCCGTCATATTTTTTTCTTTTCAATATTCAGCACTATTTGAATTCTGGGATATTGCTATCCTGCCTTTTCTTTACATATCGGAACTCGCCTTTTTCACCCTGTATTCCCCTCCCATACCTATTGTTACTGCAATGGATTATAAGTATAACACAGTTATTCATTCCTGTTTAAAAGATAAAATTTATAAGGTATCTGATAAAAGTTATTTCTTCTAAAGTTTATGAAATATCTTGTATCTTTTATAAGACATCTTATATTTTTATCTTTATAAGATATCCGATCACTTTTATACATGTAGATATCTAGTATATATAAAATAAACTCTACAAGACATTTTAGTAACGTAATCTCAAACCTCCGTTGTCAAATCAAAGCCGATATTGAATCTCACGCTACGTACGGTGCAATTTACACTGAAATCAAATAGTGAAACTTGCACTTGTTAGGCACGAGATAATATAATGCCAAATACTTGGGACCGCCTACCTATAATTTAACCGACCTATCAAAAGCACTCTTTAAAATCACTCGGGGACTTTCCAATGAACTATCTGAAGGACGTCATGTACTTGCCGATATGTCTCGTTCACACTTACTGTAAATCCACAGTATAGGTAGAACTTTCCTGTTGAAAGTAAGAACTCTCCTGTTTAAAAGTAGAACTCTCCTGTTTAAAGTAGAAACTATCTTGTTTAAAGTAAGAACTCTCCTGTTTAAAGTAAGAACTCTCCTGTTGAAAGTAAGAACTCTCCTGATTAAAGTGCATGTATATGTAATCTGTTAATACTTAACCATATGATATATTCATGTCAGGTACCTATCATAGAATAGCAGAATTTTAAATGCTTGTATTTCTTTGATCTGGTACAGGGTACTTATGAGTATGGTAAGCAGTTACTACAGGCGGGCCTGGTTTTACGTCGGTCATTGCGATATGACTTACTCCCCAATAATGAGAGGTCTTATCGGCTAGAGGAAGCTTGGAAACGATTTTCACAGGGCACCAACGAACGAGCCAACAGACTCACTGTGTCGGCCATGTTTCTGGCCTCAGCTGATAAGGTATGACCTGTAGTCATATATCTGGATATCAATGTGTAACTAGTCATTTATCTGGATATCAATGTGTAACTGTAGTCATTTATCTAGATATCAATGTGTAACTGTAGTCATTTATCTAGATATTAATGTGTAACTAGTCATTTATCTGGATATCAATGTGTAACTGTAGTCATTTATATGGATATCAATGTGTAACTGTAGTCATTTATATGGATATCAATGTGTAACTGTAGTCATCTATCTAGATATCAATGTGTAACTGTAGTCATTTATATGGATATCAATGTGTAACTGTAGTCATCTATCTAGATATCAATGTGTAATTGTAGTCATTTATCAGGATATTAATGTGTAACTGTAGTCATCTATCTAGATATCAATGTGTAATTGTAGTCATTTATCAGGATATTAATGTGTAACTGTAGTCATCTATCTAGATATTAATGTGTAACTGTAGTCATTTATCTAGATATCAATGTGTAATTGTAGTCATTTATCTGGATATCAATGTGTAACTGTAGTCATCTATCTAGATATCAATGTGTAACTGTAGTCATCTATCTAGATATCAATGTGTAATTGTAGTCATTTATCAGGATATTAATGTGTAACTGTAGTCATCTATCTAGATATTAATGTGTAACTGTAGTCATTTATCTAGATATCAATGTGTAACTGTAGTCATCTATCTAGATATCAATGTGTAACTGTAGTCATCTATCTAGATATCAATGTGTAATTTTAGTCATTTATCAGGATATTAATGTGTAACTGTAGTCATTTATCTAGATATCAATGTGTAATTGTAGTCATTTATCAGGATATTAATGTGTAACTGTAGTCATTTATCTAGATATCAATGTGTAATTTTAGTCATTTATCAGGATATTAATGTGTAACTGTAGTCATCTATCTAGATATCAATGTGTAATTGTAGTCATTTATCTAGATATCAATGTGTAACTGTAGTCATCTATCTAGATATCAATGTGTAACTGTAGTCATCTATCTAGATATCAATGTGTAATTGTAGTCATTTATCAGGATATTAATGTGTAACTGTAGTCATCTATCTAGATATTAATGTGTAACTGTAGTCATTTATCTAGATATCAATGTGTAACTGTAGTCATCTATCTAGATATCAATGTGTAACTGTAGTCATCTATCTAGATATCAATGTGTAATTTTAGTCATTTATCAGGATATTAATGTGTAACTGTAGTCATTTATCTAGATATCAATGTGTAACTGTAGTCATTTATCTAGATATTAATGTGTAACTAGTCATTTATCTGGATATCAATGTGTAACTGTAGTCATTTATCTAAATATCAATGTGTAATTGTAGTCATTTATCTAGATATTAATGTGTAACTAGTCATTTATCTGGATATCAATGTGTAACTGTAGTCATTTATCTGGATATCAATGTGTAACTGTAGTCATTTATCTGGATATCAATGTGTAACTGTAGTCATTTATCTAGATATCAATGTGTAACTGTAGTCATTTATCTAGATATCAATATGTAACTGTAGTCATCTATCTAGATATCAATGTGTAACTGTAGTCATTTATATGGATATCAATGTGTAACTGTAGTCATTTATCTAGATATTAATGTGTAACTGTAGTCATCTATCTAGATATTAATGTGTAACTGTAGTCATCTATCTAGATATCAATGTGTAATTGTAGTCATTTATCAGGATATTAATGTGTAACTGTAGTCATTTATCTAGATATCAATGTGTAAATGTAGTCATTTATCTAGATATCAATGTGTAACTGCAGTCATCTATCTAGATATCAATGTGTAATTGTAGTCATTTATATGGATATCAATGTGTAATTGTAGTCATTTATCTGGATATTAATGTGTTCGAATAAAAGATGCTATTAAGTTTTCAGGCCAGTTGAAAAATATCTCCTGTTAATTAATAGCAATATAAAGAGGTGAATTTCTAAAACATGGTTCTTTATGATTGTGCACTTATGAAATTTTGTTTAGTTTTTTTTTTATTTAGAGATACATTGTCTCACTATCAATTTTAGGTACATGTAGAAACGTTGCTTTAATGGCCATTTGAAGAAATTTGGGTTTAAGTTTTCTGTAGAGATCTGGTGTCTCGCAATCCATTTTAGACATATTTGTAAACTCTTATTTGGTGTTGAACAGATTTTAAGTCGATTGGATGACCTTTTGATCACGATCTCTTGGACAATGTCAGGGGAGGCCACCGTACCAGATGTCCTGAGTCAGTACACGCCGGTCAAAGGTCAGGTAGAGAAAGACCACCAGGAGACTGATCGCATGGGCCGGGCTCTGCTGGAGAGGCTTGCCATGCCCATCATACTGACAGAAGGGTAAGGAGTAGAGGCAATTTTGTCAAATTGTCTCTTGGTAGGTTTGCAGAAAATGTTCATGCAATGCTGAATTTCATTGTAATCTCCAACACCTTGAGCTCTAGCATTAGCTTATGAATGTTCGATAGAGAAAAAGATACTTGTGTATTGCAATTGCTTTGATTTTCTATTTTATTGAATAATTTTTCATTTAATGAAATTTTAAACTGCAGGAAAGAGAAGACAATAAGCTTAGATGATCATGAAGCAGTTGAAGTGATTAGCAGCAAACTGAACAAAATGGATCAAAAACTCCATGACCTCAATCGATACTGGACAGAAATGAAGAAGACAAAGATGCCACCATCGGTGTTGCAATACGGAGAATCTCGCAAACGTCAGCCAGCCAGAACAAAAACTTTCTCAGGGTACGACATCAATAAAAACAAGTCGCAACCCTCTCAGAAAAGACAGCGTAGGTCAACATCAGACCTTGGTGGTCAGCCTATTGAGCGTGAAAGGGCAGCCAGGACTCGAGCAAAGCCCAAGCCCCCAGAGCGATCTGGTTCCCTTCATCACAATGTTAAGCCTCCTGTGAGGGAGGGGCTGGTAACCAGTAGCTACAGTCGACCTGTCAACGCTGGATCCCAGAGTCTGCCCAGGAATTTCAGACCTTCATCCCCAGACACCCTCAAACAACAACTGGAGGAGGTAACTACAAGCTTTAGAATCGGTGCATTGTTTTTTTCTTCCCCACATTATCTGGAGTTTTGAATTGTGGCATGGAATCAAAAAATAATGCGGTTGTCTGCTGCTCTTGATGAAAAAAAAAAGCTCCTTATCTCTTGCCTTAACAAAAGAAATTGAGAGAATATTACTGTTTGTGCATAAGCCAAATGATGGGATACAGTTTTGTACTTGATGTTCTGCTAGCTAAAACATGATCGCATGCATGTTACTCAGAAAGTAAATCTAAGTCCCGTGATTACATGTATTCCTTACACTGTGGTGTGTAGTGATCAGACAATCTGTCATCTGTCTATCACTCTGCTAGGCTGGTAGTCTGTTCAGTTGAAATATTTTGGGGTGTGCGATGACTTCGATATCTTTGAAAAGTGAAGAGATTCAACATTTGATAGGGATGGGGGGGGGGGATCTAAGTGATCTTGATTGAAATTTTAGAATTAATTAGTTCCAGAATGCTTCCAATTTTGAACAGGAAGTCACATATGCAGATAGTCAAGTATTAGATGATACAAAATCCTTGATGATTTTTTTAAGGGAAATATTGATCAGCATATGCTGAGAAAATGTGCATGATCTTGGTGAGTGTTGTCCAAAATTGGGTATAAATTTTTTGGATAGGTGATTTGGATAGCAAAATTAGTTTAAAAATGATACATGATATCTTTAATACTCACCCATCAGTTGAAATACTCATTTTAAAACACAGGACTGGTATATATATATATGTTTATTCTGATGCAGGTCTGCATGATTTTATGCACCGATGACGTAACTTTTGCCCGTTTGGTAATATCAGTAGATGCATGTGGTTAAATATTTGACTGACCAGATTAGATGAGTGGTTTACCACTCTACTGTATTCTCATTTACCCAGTAGATAGAAGAGAAACATTTCTCAAATTTACGAACTGGTGAATCGTTAGGATCGCTTGATCTGAGTTTCACCTTAGCTGTTTTTCCTTGACTCAGTAATTACCATAGTAATTAATGACAGTAATTGTGGATATATGCAAAACATGTGTAAGAGGAAAAGGGCAATGCCTTTAGAATAGCAAATGTCGACCAGTTTATGTAGACTTTAGTGAGACAGCATATGTGTGTATGATGGGGGAAGGCATGCGTGTGCTAAATCAACAAGTGTCGTAGAAAACTCTGGCGCAGGAACAAATCCTGCCCCAGAGTTGCCAGGATCCAGAAATGAACAGTACATCAACAGTAAATGTCTCCATTTGATGCATTATCGGAGAGATAGGGGAATCTTCTACAGAGTGCGTGGTTCTGTGTAGAAGTGAGGCACCTTCCTCGTCCTTTTCATGATATGTACACTTAAGTTTAACTGTAATTTAGTCTGCCATCAAGCAAATGCTAATTAATGCACTCTTATATAAAATATGTTATACCACAGCAAAAACTGCAACTTTGATTAAAATGTTATTTATAGCATTATTTGATAACACCAGGGAATTTTCACTTTTGATTTTAAAGATTTTTGTTTTACAAGAAGTTGAAAGAGAAAAATTAAAATGATAAGAAGGGGGGGGGGGGTAAGTAGCTATAAGATTGAAGTTAAACAGCTAAAAATGATGTTTTTGTATCTCGATCCTACTTTTATTATGAATATGAAGCTACATGATGATGTCACCCATCTTAAGGGATACACAGCAGCTGTACGCTGAATCCAATAGAAGGTTGATGAGTCATTACCATTCAATGAATTCTAAAGCACTTTCATTTAGAGGCTCAGTGAAACTGATCTGGATATGTCAAACATTTTGCTTTAGATTCCTTCAACAAAAAACTATCTGTGGAGACTTTCAGAAAATCAAATCGGAATTTATAATCTTGGCATGAGATACAAGAAATTTCAACGTACCATTTTTGTTGTATCTAAATGAATATTTTGGCACAGGTCCTGATGTTGTAAAAAATATTAGATATTTATGAAAGATATTCATCCTAAAAGTGTATTTTTGTGCTAAAAGGTGCATTGGATTGATATTACATGTAGAATATTTTGCTTAGAATTTGCTGTTGTCTTTATGTTAAATATAAAATGCATCATGTATTGCAACACTGCATTCACCAGCTGACTAAAGTGTCAAAGTTTTTAAAAAGTAATAATTCAAGCTTGAGATACTGACAGAATGTAAGTTTATATTCTGACTTTCCATATCTGGTTTATGTGCATATATTTGAGTATAATTTTCATACAAGTACATGTAAAATTTTGTAAATTGGAGATATTTAAAAAACACTCAATGTATAAAGTTTACAAAATTCTGCCAAATTTTAAGTTGACATGTGATTTATGGTGAGGGAGATAAATATATTACATAAGCCCTAGACAGAAGGCAAGCTCTGTTGGTTACCCCAAGCTGTGTTTACATCAGGAGCCACCTTCCTTATTTGGGGGATGGAATGTCATGTGACCACCTGGGGAGAACCATATTTTTGATCAGGGGATTCTGTGATGTTTCTTGTGCACAGCCTCATATGAAATTAAAGGCTGATTTTCTGACATTGGGTCCTTGTAAATAAGTATACAAATTAAGTTTTGTGGTTGAAATTTTGTGGTCAAGGTATTTGGAGGAGGAGGTTCGTGAGTTTGCAGTAAGCTGATCTCCCCTCAAGAAGGCAGGAGATGAACTGGCCCAGTAGGCAGTTGTATATAGTGATAGGTATTCTCTTGGAGAGGTTGAGAAGAGCAGAGACTGTGAAGTGATAAAGAGCCATTCCAGTCTTCTGCATGCATGCCTGTTGTATGCTTAATGCCTAAAAAAAGATACAAAAAGTTTGGACAAAGTGATTTAGTGAAACCCTTTTAAAAAGTGTTTTGCTGCTATTTTGCTACACATGTGCTTAATCATCCATTGACCAAACCATAATGTCAGACAGAAATTCGGATATTACCGATCTTTCGGAATTACCCCCATCAACTACGACAATAAGTACTGTGGCTGTCCAGTCGGGACGCTCCAAAGTTATTCTCGCCATTCTACGAGTAAGTAACAGTTCTCAAGTCAAGCAAGGTGGCTGACAAAAAATGTTTTTTGGGGAGGGGGTGGGGAGCAAAACTCAATTTTCCCTGTCTCATATCAATTAAAGAAATTTGGTGAAAAATTTATGTCTTTTAAAATTTAAAAATTTGAACTGCACAGATTATGATTTGGAATTTAAGATATTTAACTTCAAATGTCACAGTCAAGGTCCCATTTGGTCAGGTGCCCATTAATTAATGTGCCTGAGTATTTGACCTTTATAGTAATGTATTCATACCCCCATTCAAGACCTGTGATTAACCCGAACATTATTTCTGAAGTGTCTGTATACATGTACTAAGGTGTGGCCCAGATGATAACTATTTCTGTGGGAAATTTGTTTTAGCTGAGGCTTACTTCTTTAAAATTTCAGCTTATACTGTATTGTGATCCCTTGCTCTCACAGTTTCTAAATGTAATTGATAGTCAACTTAAAATGTGGATGGGGAAGTCCTTGTTGGGAATATTGACCAAAAGAATTTGATTAAGATGTTGTTTAGAATCTGACAAACTTTCTGTCTACATGGACATCTGTTGTGAAACAGATTACTGTGCTATGTCTTAATTCTAACAGACTCTACTGATTGTAGATGCATTGAATAGTTTCAATACAAATGTCTCTATATTATCATGAATGATCACATCGTCATGAAAGAAAACGGCGCTGGGTTGTGGTTGCATCCGACCCTTTCAGTCAAGAAAGTTAAAAAGAAACTTCCTAAATTGCTCTAACGTGTAAAGAGGGCTCTTGTCTTGATTCTGTGATTATGTAATAGTATTTCCTGTTTTGTGTTCAAAAATGAAGACTTTTTAAATTGCTTTCAAGAATCAACATCTGTGTTGGCTGCAGATGTCGTATAGAAATAGAAACAATGAGGCTTCTAACATTGACGGTTTCCAGTTATAAACATAAGATACTGTTATATTGTGTGGGATGGGAACAGGATGTATTGTTCTGCCATGAACTTCAGAAACTTCAAAAAATTTTGGCGTGAAATTCTGTTGGAGGCAGATGAATATATAGATACTGAGAGAGATACATGGGAGAAAAGATTGGGAAGATATTAGGTAAAATAAAATATCCATCAAGATCTTGAGACATGTTGGGATGGTAGGGAGGCTGTGATGGCTGGGAGCCAATGCTGGAAACATTCCTGTAGAATGCCTCATCTTGTTTTATCTCAGAGCGAAGGCAGAAGCTGCATACATACAGCAGCCAGATTATCTGAACTGCCAGCAGATAAAAGCACAACTTTTTATCAGCTTGTCTGCAAATTGATTTTGAATATTGGCTCTTTCCATATCTTACCTACTGTGAATCACGAAAGTTTAGTGAAGGGACAAGGTTCAAGGTCACACAATACTTAGTAATAAGTAAATTTTGGTTTGGTAAGAGTTTACTTTGGGTATGAAGAGTTTGAGACAGAGAGTAGGGATTAGTGATAATTAGCATCTCTAGTCCTCCTAAGAGTCCTGCAATTTGAAAATAAAGAGATTTATACTAAAATAATATACAGTCATTCTTTATATTTCTAAAGTACATATACATGTACTAATTTAAGCATAATAGTCTTAGATGAGTAATTTAAAATTATATTATTATGTCATAATAATGAGTTAAGTTTCTTATAACAATGATGTTCTTCTCTCACAATAATGTACTTCTCTCACAATAATGATGTACTTCTCTCACAATAACGAGATTTATCTCACAATAATGTACTTCTCTCACAATAATGATGTACTTATCTCACAATAACGAGATGTATCTCTTTATATGACTAACAGGTAGTATCTGGTGATGATGACTTAATGACTTGTCATAGCAAAAATATTTTTATCGTTCTGTTTGTTTGTTTTGTAACATTCCATTGGTCCTGGAGAATTCTTCAATCATGCCGAAATGTCACCAGCTTCAGGTGATCTGCTGCAAACTTTGACCTTATGTATGGCACTCAAGGCCGTAGTGGTGACGGTTCTTTATCATGCCACCACAAAATGAGTCCTCTCTGTTTTTAAGGTCATGTCTAAAAGATCGGACACTTTCATTTAGAACGCTCAGTGCTTGGCAAGGAAACAGCCATTACCTCTTTCATATCATCTCGGGTTATACACAACATGAATATCTTGTTAATATATCATTATAACAACTTAGTTATCTCATTACAATGAGCTAGTATCTCATAATAACAATCTGATTATCTCATTACAATGAGCTAGTATCTCGTAATAACAATCTGATTATCTCATTACAATGAGTTAGTATCTCGTAATAACAATCTGATTATCTCATTACAATGAGTTAGTATCTCGTAATAACAATCTGATTATCTCATTACAATGAGTTAGTATCTCGTAATAACAATCTGATTATCTCATTACAATGAGTTAGTATCTTTTAATAACAATCTGATTATCTCATTACAATGAGATAGTATCTCGTAATAGCAATCTGATTATCTCATTACAATGATTTTAATTAGTATCTCGTAATAACAATCTGATTATATATCATTACAATGAGTTAGTATCTCATTATAACAATGTAGTTATCTCATTACAATGAGTTAGTATCTTGTTTTAACAACTAAGAATCTTTTATGCAAAGTTAATCAACAAGTTAATGAACAAATACATTTCAAAACAAGTGTAAGTTTCACATGAATCTCTCTAGTAGACTCCTCACTTACATGAATATTTTACTATTTTCATGATTAACCTATATGCTACTCAGCTATTCTAGTCCCATCGCAAGTACACCAACTACACACATCTCATGTTCGACATTATTGGGGCTACATTTACCACTGTAAGAGACATTTACCTGACCTATAACCAGAGTTATCTCGTTATAATGACATATTAATTTTCTTGTCATTATGAGGTTACCAAGTCATTATAACAAAATACAAATTAAGTCATTAAATTTTGCACAAAATAGATAACAAGATGCTTGCTGGATAACCAGAACAATTTCTTGTTAGAATAAGAAAACTAACTTGATGGTACACTAAAATGCTAACCTTTTTCTCATTATTATAAAATAAAGTGTGAAAAAGATTCAAAGTCGTTATAATCGGATGCTATCTTGTAATTAAAATAATTATCTTGTTATTAGAAATAATTAGCTAATTATCTGCCTTCTCTATAATAATTAGTGCCCCATGATTAGCAGGTACCCTATAGTGGTCAGTTTTTGCATCCGTCAATCCATGCAAGTGGTTTATGTTTTACCATAATTTGGGAATTGTTGACCAATTTTTGAAAGATTTATTGACCTTGAACTTGGCAAATTTCAGAGATTTGACAGTTTCTAGACTTTAGTTTTGGCTCTACCTGCAGCTATTGAATTAAAAATTTTTACATTAACTTTATCAATGGGTTACAGATCAAGTGCAAGTTTGGTTCTTGTGGATTTATTTTTTTAAAAGTTATGAGCCTTGAACTTGACTAATAATGCCACAAAGTGGGGCCCTTTTATGATGCTTGCCATCACATTGATATCTTGTTTAGCATGTGGAAGGGCCACACCACAAACCACTGTTCAATTTAATGAACACATAATTTATCAGTAACAGTTCATTTTCGTATATAATTTCTGTATTATGCATGTCCTAGTACATTTTAGTATTGGTCCTTTAAATGAAGGATATTGTGGTAAAAAAAAAACATGTGTACTACAGTATTTTGAATTATGAATGAAATGGAAATAAGTTAAAGATCAGGTTGAAAGTTAATATATCTTTGAATCTTTTCATTTATGACTTAAGTCCAGTGATTTGGATTCTAATATAGAAAACAGTAATCTTATTGAATGAAATATTAAATAACTTTTTAACAAAAGTATATTAGATTGTAATGACAGTTACCATTTTGATAGTATGGGTTTGGTTTTACAGGGAGCAGAATGGATTCGAGTGCGAGTCCACCAAATGGAGCCCGATCTCACAGATGTGGGTTCGACCCTGGAGGAGGCCCTACAACTCAGACAAGAACACAATGAAATGCTCGCTAAACTCAAGGTGAGTCTGCTAAATACAACTAAGACAAGAACACAATGAAATGCTCGCTAAACTCAAGGTGAGTCTGCTAAATACAACTAAGACAGAAACTCAATGAAATGCTCGCTAAACTCAAGGTGAGTTTGCTGAATACAACTCAGACAAGAACACAATGAAATGCTCACTAAACTCAAGGTGAGTCTGCTGAATACAACTAAGACAGAAACTCAATGAAATGCTCACTAAACTCAAGGTGAGTCTGCTGAATACAATTAAGACAGAAACTCAATGAAATGCTCGCTAAACTCAAGGTGAGTCTGCTGAATACAATTAAGACAGAAACTCAATGAAATGCTCGCTAAACTCAAGGTGAGTCTGCTGAATATAACTAAGACAGAAACTCAATGAAATGCTCGCTAAACTCAAGGTGAGTCTGCTGAATACAACTGAGACAGAAACTCAATGAAATGCTCATTAAACTCAAGGTGAGTCTACTAAATATAGCTATGACAGAAACTCAATGAAATGCTCACTAAACTCAAGGTGAATCTACTAAATATAGCTATGACAGAAACTCAATGAAATGCTCATTAAACTCAAGGTGAATCTACTAGGTAAATACCACTCAGACAAGAACACTATAAAATGCTGCTTTAGTTCATTGTGAGTCTGAATAAACTTAAATCATTATCAAATATTGAGTCAAACATACATACCAGCTGACGCCAAGTTGCAGTGAGCTACATGTGATACTAGCCACCAAAGACACATAGGAAGTGCATTGATCACATAAGTCACCCTCAGTTAAGTTCAGTTTGAAACTCAGTCACGGCTTCAGTCACACACGTAACTTTTACATCTCTGTTGATCATAATATTGTGACACAATTAAGAGCATTACTTATCAGTTAACTATATGTGTATGTTGAAATTTCATGTTTAAGAAAAAAACAACATATATTTTGATACAACAGTTAAATACTGTAAATATTACTTGTTATAGTTTCAGGTATTACATAAGGTTGGGTGTAGTGAGTTTTAAACCCATGAAAAAAGTCAATCATGAAATCAAACTTTACACATCTTTTAAATGTATATCTATAAGATATAAGATAATGTAGCATCACTTTTAAAATGAATGTAGAATAGTTTTCGTTATGATTTCACTGAAGACTGCGACTGATGGGAGATAAGGGTTTTGTGAATTGGGATGTTTTGACTGATGGGAGATAAGGGTTTTGTGAATTAGGATGATTCTGCACATGTGTTACTTATTCTGTAATCATGTTCTCAAGTACCAGGGATCACTGCAGCAGCATTCCAACTGTCTGTTAACCAATCCAATTACAATCCTCTACCAAAATAGCATTTCCTCAGTCTATCTTTGACACACGATATATTCGTCATTAATCATACTCATATTTTCAAAAGCATCATGGACAAATTTTTAATTTTTGAAATGATTAGATTTAAGATGTTCAGATTTGAATAGAATTGCGAGTAGATTGAATGTAATTGCTTTTGTTATAGGGTGGTGAAAAAATTCTCTTAGAACAATATCAGAAAGTTTGAATATTTTATAAAAAGAGAAACATTTTTTCTAAGCCCCATTCCCAATGATAAGGATGTGCCAGCACAGAACTTCTAATGGTAGCGTGGTGTTTCATCAGATAGATATTTCCATGGTAACACATTAAACACACAGGGGTGCAGAGTTGTCTGTGATATTAGCTGTCAAGGAATGTTTGCCAAAAATATCTCGTCTGATTGATATCTGTTTATACTTGTAGAGATTAATTCTTGTGAAGTTCTCAGCTTCCAGAATATAGAAACCAGTTACCCAAATTTAAAATCCAAATTGTTAGTGTTGTGGTACTTTAAAAATGTTAAGGCTGCAGAATATCTTGCTCTAATTGTCAATACAATACAGTCTAGCATTTTCACAGTTAACATGGCCATATTATAAATACAGTCAACTCTCGATAAACCGCCACCTTTTGTTCTTATGAAATTATGGCATTATAACGAATTTGGCGATGAATTGAATTACTGCCATCTTGAAGAAATAGTTACCGTTCTTTTATATGTAACAGTTATATTTCCTCTATTTACAATACTTATGTAAGTGAGCGATCCTTTGCTGCTAAGATGTCGCCCACTGTCCTTCTTTTTATATAGCCTTTTCCCATAAAACAGAAACATGATTTGCAATATCCTGATGGGTACATTTTTGATGATGTCCTTGGTACGTAATGATTTGCTTTTTCTCATCGAAATTTAACAGGACCCTCTTTCGTGGCGAAGCCATAGCTAAATTGAAATGTGTTTCTTTGATGTATAAACAACTTGACTACAGTTCATCTTGAGTATTTTTCTTGTTTATTCAATACAACAATAACCGGGATCCTTCTGTCCAGGTGTACGCCGGAGATTGATAATGACCAATTTACTGCTTCACTGACCACGTGCACCCATGGCGGTTTATCGAGATAATTGACGTGTTGAAATAGACTTTTGTAATGAAAACACTATGGCAAATGGCGATAGCGAATTTGGCGTTTTAACGAGAGTTTTAAGTAACAGGAAAAATGTTCCTAGAAAAATGCGGCGTTATAACGAAAATGGCGATGAATTGAGTGGCGATAATTCGAGAGTTACCTGTATATATATATCATTTGAAAGATAATATTTCCATTACTACAAAAGCCAACAACACATACATCTAATTATACAGCATTCATAGTTAATTAAATTGATTTTAATTAGCTATATCTTTCTGGGCATGATATCATTACAAGTAACAGTAGTTACATTGAGAAGTTTAACAAATCAGTAAGCCTTTGTATTCATTTCCCGCTGGTATCATGGTTTTAATGCAGAAGAACCACTTTTTGCAATTTACATGTAATGAAGAGTTTTTGCAACTTCTGAGGAGTATATTCTCAGGCTGATATTCTTGCCATTAGTGACTGTATTTCATTCTTCATAATTTTACCACGACTTCAAAAATCATAGTAAATAAACCATTCAAGGCAGCTTTCTGATGATTGCCAGAGGTGTCAGGGGGAGGGAGGAGGGGGGGGGGGGGGGTGGCATTCCTCTGGATTTTCCAAATCATATTATACTGTAAAAGAAATAGTCAAGATGTCTATTTTTGTGATTTTTTTGGGGTGAGATTGGTATATAAGAATTTTTTGTGACTTCATAATGTTTGCAAAATGTAAAATTGAAAATTTCAACAATAGATCAAAATGATAAATCATTTCAGTGGACACTGTACAGAAAAATCCCTTAAAGTTCCACGTAATACATGAATTCAAGAGTACTTTCTCAGTTCTTTTTTAATATTCACATTTACGATTTGTTTCATCAGCTGTTTCAATGTGCAGTTAGTTCTCATTAAACTGCCACCTTTCGTGATTTGAAAAATTAGTTTGTAACTTTATAAATTTGGCAATTAATTGAATATAGAGCATATTAATGAATAATTTGATCATTTAATTGCTGCTCATTTATTGAACATATTAAAATACTGTACATTTATGATCTGCATGTTCATTATAGGTAACAATTATAAAAAAAAAACCATCATGTTATGATTTACATGAAGCACTTCTTTTGAAGATTTGAACATTACCTCATGCTTCCATCATTTTTATACCCCCATACTACAAGCATATAAGCAACAGTAGACATTCATTTTTTAAATGAAATTGATGAATGTCTGAAATATTCCTTATTGCAATGAACATTTCTAACAATTTATTGAATTTTTCTTACAGAGCAAGGAGGACGAAATCAAGAACATCCTGGCTAGTGCGGATGCCTACGCTGTGGAAAACCGCTCACAAGCTGACGTGTACGCAGCAATGGCGGAGACTCTGAACGAGGCCTGGAGGGAACTCAACATCAAACTCGACCACCGCTCCATGCTGCTGGACCAGAGCATTGCGTTCCACCAAAGTGCTCAGGACGTGAGTTGTCATTTATTAAATACACAAATATGGCCGAAATATTGCCAGATCAGTGTAAAACACACATACATACAGTCAAATAATTACTCATTGAATATGTCATTTCTTTCTTTATTTTGTTTTCATTTGAATTTTAAGTTCCAAGTTTTGTTTATTTCTTTTTTCCATTTAAATTAAAAGTGCAAAGTTTTACAAACTTTTGAGTATTTCCAGATGGTTGAAATGTGTGCAAGTTTGATTCCATGAAAAATCAGTGACATTATGTGTGATCTTCATAATTATTGTAAAAATATTTTATACGTAATGAATCTACTCATTGGGTCTTGTTCATAATTAGAAATTGAAAATTGTTCTTTTAGTTTGCTTCCAAGATGGAGCAAGCTCAGGGTAAATTTACCAGCATGCTGCCGACTCAGGATGTAAACTCCGCGAGACATCTGCTTCAACAGCACCAGGATATCAAAAAGAGTGAGTACAGACTTAGTTTATCTACCAAGACAGTAGTCACAGTGAGTCTCTCTCTATTGTTCGCAAGCATATCAGATTCACAGCAACTTGTCATCAAAGATGAAGTTAAAAACAAGCATTTGAAGACGTTCATTATCTAATCCACACTGGATGTCTGTGCCCACTCATGTCTGTTCTCCAACAAACTGTGTCTATTTCACGTCTGTTCTCCAACAAACTGTGTCTATTTCACGTCTGACTTTACAAACTGTCTATTTCACGTCTGACTTTACAAACTGTCTATTTCACGTCTGACTTTACAAACTGTGTCTATTTCACATCTGACTTTACAAACTGTCAATTTCACGTCTAATTTTACAAACTGTGTCTATTTCACGTCTGATTTTACAAACTGTGTCTATTTCACATCTGACTTTACAAACTGTGTCTATTTCACGTCTGATTTTACAAACTGTGTCTATTTCACATCTGACTTTACAAACTGTGTCTATTTCACGTCTGACTTTACAAACTGTGTCAATTTCATGTCAGATTTTACAAACTGTGTCTATTTCACGTCTGATTTTACAAACTGTGTCTATTTCACATCTGACTTTACAAACTGTGTCTATTTCATGTCTGACTTTACAAACTGTGTCAATTTCATGTCAGATTTTACAAACTGTGTCTATTTCACGTCTGATTTTACAAACTGTGTCCATTTCACGTCCGATTTTACAAACTGTGTCTATTTCACATCTGACTTTACAAACTGTGTCTATTTCACGTCTGATTTTACAAACTGTGTCTATTTCACGTCTGACTTTACAAACTGTGTCTATTTCACGTCTGACTTTACAAACTGTGTCTATTTCTTGTCTGATTTTACAAACTGTGTCTATTTCACGTCTGATTTTACAAACTGTGTCTATTTCACATCTGACTTTACAAACTGTGTCTATTTCATGTCTGTTCTCCAACAAACTGTGTCTATTTTATGTTTGTTCTCCAACAAACTGTGTCCATTTCACGTCCGATTTTACAAACTGTGTCAATTTCATGTCTGATTTTACAAACTGTGTCTATTTCATGTCTGTTCTCCAACAAACTGTCCATTTCACGTCCGATTTTACAAACTGTGTCTATTTCACGTCTGATTTTACAAACTGTGTCCATTTCACATCCGATTTTACAAACTGTGTCTATTTCACATCTGACTTTACAAACTGTGTCTATTTCACGTCTGATTTTACAAACTGTGTCTATTTCACGTCTGACTTTACAAACTGTCTATTTCACGTCTGATTTTACAAACTGTGTGTCTATTTCACGTCTGATTTTACAAACTGTGTCAATTTCACGTCTGATTTTACCAAATGTGTCTATTTCATATAGGTATATTGGAATCATCCCAAAGTACCTTGCAACAAGGTCATTCGCTTTTGGAGCGTATTCGTGAAATGGGTATGCATGCGGACCTACAGAACCGTCACGCAACAACAGCTGCGTGTTACGGCATCGAACACCTACTGGAACTACTACAAGACCGAAGACGACGACTCGAAGAAATATGGGAACAGCGCAGATTCCGTCTAGAGCAGTGCCTACAATTGTGCCAGCTCGACCAGGAAACCAACAAGGTCGGGTTTCATTATCATTTATCTATTTTTAGAAATATTTGATAAATATCGATCTTTGAATGCTTCTTCACTAGTATATTTAAATCTTAGACTAGCATTTTTTGCAAAATTTGTACCAGTGACTGAATTAAAACTTTTTATACAATATCTTAAAAGGGCACAAATACATAGATTCATAGTTAAATTGCATGTTGTATTAGGATTAGAATCTTTTGTGTGAATGCCTAAAAATTTTCATTCTCAAATACCAAGTAAACAGAATGCGAGGAATTTGTACATTGTATGAGATGAAATGCCTATCTGGTGATTTGTGTGCAGGTGCTTGACTGGTATAGAACGACGGGGTCTGCCTACCTACACAGGACTGATCTGGGAGATTCTCACCACCACTCCCAACTCATACAGGAAGAACATTACAGATTTGAAACCCAAGCACGGGTAAGTCAATAAGCAATCAATAAAGCACCACTACTAGTCAAGATCAATCGAGTTTGTCTATCTCTTTCTGGGGACATCTTCAGAATCAAAATAATGAACAAATTTTAAAAGCTATGTGCTTAAATCTTTTTTAATTCTGTATTGCAGCATGTCCAAGAGAACGTTCTGCGGCTGGTCCGTAAAGCGGATCAACTTCTCCGCCGCACGAATTTGGATGCCGAGGGAGTAAGACAAAGACTACAGACTGTGGATCATGAATGTGAAAACTTCATGGTCCGCCTAGACACCAAGAGAAAAAACATTTCGATGGCTCTATCCTTTTTCGATCTAGTTGAGAAGGCTCTTACGACACTTGACCAGATCGAGGTCCAGCTTAACACCATGGACCTCCCTAGAAACAGCGCGGAGCTTGCAGACCGTCATGCCCAGTTGTCTAACGTCATCGTGGAAGCCTCCACTCCAGCCCTCCGAGAGGGTCGTATCCTACTAGAAAGGGTCAGTAGGGACGACCCTGGGGCTGATGGCGTCAGACGCAAGGTAAATAACATCACATGACATACACATGTTACACGCTACTCTACTGCCTCATGATCGGAAAAAATGGAGATCTGAGGTGAGATCTGCCATGGGTGCAGCTAGCCAGATACCTGGAAGGGGGCCCACTAGTGTGGACAATACCCGAACATCTGCATGTAAATAAAAAGGAACTGACAGCAACAACACACAGATTTGAATTAGCTTCTGCTTAATTTCATGTTTTGCAAATGAGTAGATTTCTCTTGTTTTTAATGCAAGGGTTTCATTTCGATATTGTGTAAAAGCTATTGTCATGTTGAATTCACTGCAGTATTGATTTCATGGATTCATCTTACAGTGCCAATATTGAAAAATAAAACCGTGATAAAATGTGAAAAAATGAATAAAAATGCTAGAAAATAGAGGCAAATAAAACAGTATTAAAAGTTCAATGCAAATAATGGAAAATAAAACTGTAAAATTGCACTGATATTAAAACTGAATAAAAATGCAGTGAAAATGAAACTGTACACCATGACAAAAACTGGTTGACACATTGCTGTTATTTTCATTTGATTTTTCTGTGGAAATTTTTTCATTTTTACAAAAGACAGATATCTGTCAATGTTTTCTTGTTAGTTTTAGATGTCAATATCTTCCTTCGTTTGTTTTAGATGACTCAGCTGCAGGACCGCTGCTCAGGACTTGAGTCCCTGTGTAAGGCACGGCGAGCAGAGGCCTGGGAAAGGAGCCAGACTTATCTCATCTTTCAAGAAAAATACACAGAGGTAAGTCTCGTCTTGTCACATGATCTAAGCTTGTATCACTGGCTATAAATTTTTGGGCTCATTTTATCACAACATTATTCACTGCGATCCTCCTACCATGCAGTTTGTGTCATATGTTGATAATGTTATTTTGATTTGTGACTATTTTGACAGGTTCACACATGGTTAACCAAGATTTGTCAGGCGACCCTAGCCAAGCACAACACCATGGGAACCAGCCTTACGAATGCAGAGGACTTTCTTGAAGTACATGAACAATTGGAACAGGACATACGAGTAAGACACTCTCTCAGTAGTACACTTTGGACAAGCACATGGCAATCCAATTTCTCCAAGATAAGAAATTTAGCCAATGCTCAGTTAGGTATGTTTTTTAAATTTGATCTCCTTTCAGGACAAGAATGCGGATGTAGAGAGTTTGTCGGAGGCAGGGGTAAACCTAGTCAAGTCAGGGGACCAGGAATCCCAGTCTGCCGCCGAGAAGGTCGACACCCTATGTAAGCAGATTCAGCGTCTGCACCGCATAGTGGAAATCCGCATTCAAATCTCCATCGTATATGTCACATTTCACAAGCTTGTGCAACAGGTAAGGGACATAACTCTGTATATTGACTTCCAAACGGATTGTATTACATCATTATGATAGGAAAAGGTGATATGTGAGAGGATATCATATAAAAGATTATACTGATGATAAAGACACCAAAAATATTGCTTTTAATAAAGGAATTTTTTTGTATGTTTTTCATGCATGTGTTTTACTTTCAGCTTACCAACAACATGAATGGGTTGGAACATATCATAAAATCAGAAACGGAGAATTTACAAGACTTGACAGAAGATGCAGTGAGACACACAGAGGAAATGTGGACTAAGGTCACAGAAACATACAATCAACTGCAGGACAGAGGACAAGACTTTTTACAGAGCTCGTCCACCGTACGTATTTATAGTATTCTGCAGTATAAGGGAGGTATCATTGTACTGTGCCATGCCTTGGGAACTACAAGTTTAGGTACAAAGTATTTGCACCATTAATTTACTTCTCTGGATAAGTGCGCCCATTTGTTTCAGAATGGTTATAATGTATGAAATTTAGATTCTCAAAATAGCTCCAGTTTATTTATACACTGTACATAAAGCAAACCAGGCAGAGATTAAAGGAATTGTTTAGTCAGTGTGAGAGATACACTGGATATGTACTTCTATGTGTCATTAGGAGGGATTGATTCTGTGTTTCTCCCTGTTAGATTCAGGATGACTCTACTATAGACATCAGAAGCTCCGCCAACACAGTGGAGCTTATCACGTCAGAATACACGGAGAGGATGACTATGCTGAGCACGACTTACGAGTCGTGGACCACTCATGTCAACTCAAGTCGCCAATTTAAGACCCAGTGGCATCAGTTTGTCCAAGATGCCAGAAAGGTCAGTCAGCATGCTCATTAGATATTGTTTGATTTTCATTTCTACATGCCTTTCATGTCAGCATCTCTGTATAACATGACTGTCTCTGTCTTTTGATTTATTCTTGTAATATTGTATCTGTAAAAACGACAGTGTTTTTGAAAATTGCATGCTATTGAAGTCCTTTTGTTGTGATAATCTTCAAGTGGATGGAGGGGGAAAGACTTGTTCTCAATTTTCAACCAAACCTACAACAGTCATGCAATTTTCAAAAACAATTCAGTAGTTAGATTTATTGACGTAAATTCGGTTAAACACTTCACCGGGATGTGTGTATGTATTTTACAGACAATTGATATGGTCATGAAAATTGAGAACGACTTTTTCCCGGTCATTGCTGGTGATTTGGGTAGCTCCGTGGAAACGGCTAACCGATACCAGATCCAGCTTGAGGAGTTCACACCTATGTTCAAGGTTGGTTTGATTCTTCTTTTAGACAATTGACTGGGTCATGAAGATAGAACGGGAATTTTTCTATCCTAATTTGGCTGGTTACTTGGGTAACACTACACAAAATGTTCAGGAAATGCAGAAAAAAGTTGACCTTTTTACTCCTCTCTACAAGGTAAAAATCAAGCAGTCTGACAGTTTTTTTTGTCAGCACTGCAGCTAGATTTATCCCATATTCCAAGAATCTAGAATGCATGTTTAAACACAATATATTTGTTCCAATAGAGAGACAGAACTCTTACACAGTAGTTATTTTTTTAAACAGAGAGCTCAAGAAGAAATTGAGCGCCACTTGAGCACAGCAGAGTTACTGTCCTTGAAGGGAAACACCAAGGGACAGAAGGACCAGATCATTAATGAGTTGATCAAGGTCCGACAGCGCTTCACAGCTCGAATCCACGAGTACCAAATACTACTGAAGATGACTATACAGTTCTTCAGAAACCTCGATCAGGTAAGCGTGATCTCCCACAAGGTGACGATGATACCGCACTGACAGGAACAGGGCTAAGCACCTGCTTTTGAGAAGAAAAATAAAACCCCAAAGCCATTCTGATTTCTTTCTCTAGCATGACAGAAATAATACCTTTGTAGTTTTTCAACCATGCAAAACCAGTCAAGCTAAAATGTGTTTGATTTTTCCAGCTTGACCGCCTGATCGAGAAGACAGAGAAAGAATACATGGAGTCTGATTTGCCATCAGAACTTTCGCAGGCGGAGAGCCTTCTAGAGGAACACAAACGCAAAAAGCAGGAGGTCTCCAGCCTGATCAACTACACTGCCGACGAAGGCGAGAAAATCGTAGTACGCGTCCGACAAACGGTAAGTCCTTTGTGTAAGAAAGTAAATGTATCGATAATATCTGTTCATCCTTTAGCCTTGCAGATAAACGCATGGAATTAACTTTTGTTGGAGATGTTTAATTTTGAGGGCTTTCTTGTTAGAGGTTGCTAGCCACAGTTGATAGATATGTTCAACATCTTCTGAAGGAGGACGAGGTATAGGAATTCTGTTACAAGGACAGCACTAATTAATGTATACTGTAGACTCCTTATTTTACGCGAGTACTTAATATGGCGAAATGACTCATATACATTTTTACGTCAAATAGCGTGAACATGAATTTGCATGTCGTCTGTTAATCAAGAATTCTTACATGTATTTTAGAAACAGAGAATTGGAAGCGCATAATTTTATTTCACAAGTAATGCGTCTCGCGAAGTTACACGATAATAAATTCCTCACACATATATATAGGAGTCTACAGTATCGCCAAAAATACATGGCAGATGTGCAGATCTTCCCTTGCACTATGCTTTGATATGTTAGTACTATACATGTATATTCATCACAGCATCAACCAAAGCACAGGCAAAGACCAGCATAAGGAATCACAATTTGCTTTGAAAGGAAAACAATGTTTATTGGATGTATATAAAGAGTTTCATGCACTGACCATCTTTATTCCTAATGATAGGATGCAGAAGCTGCCGCCCAAGATGACGTAGAACGCGTGCTGAAGGTGACGGCAGAGTACAAACAGAGATGGAACCAGGCGTGGGAAGAACAGGAGAAACGCCTGAAGCAGAATCTACAGATCTGTCAGTTCAACTACGACCTCAGACAGGTAAATAATTGTATTGTCTACTGATATATATGTCAGTTCAACTACGACCTCGGACAGGTAAATAATTGTATAGTCTACAGATACATGTTAGTTCAATTATGACCTTGAAATTAGGTATCTCAATTCAATTGTGTTGATTGAGTTTTAAATAAAAATGGTAAGAATACAGACTGATAATGGCTGATGTATATACGAATCTTTGATTTTCAGATCCATTCAGAAATAGATGAGCTACACCAACACTTACAGGCTAGGCGAGGTAGCTATGGCAACTCCTTGCCAGCAGCTAGGATGAACTCGCAAGCCTTCAAACAGTTTGAAATGACTGTTGAGGTAGGACTTAATGTTCTAAAGATTAAAAATGAATATGGTTGAATACTGAAAACTGAACAAATTTTTGAATTTTTGTATTTCTACAACCTTTATTAGGTCAGGATATATAGGTGAAGAAATTCATTATTTTTTAACTTCAGTTGATTGAGAAGAAAATCCAAAACTTCACAAGCACAGCTGACCTGATGGTACAGGAGCGCCATGATGATGCGGTTCACATCGACCGTGAACTGGATCTGCTAAAAACAAAATGGACAACATTCCATACCAGTGTTAGCAATTACCGTCAGCTTCTAGAATGCTCTGTGGAATATTTTAACCTTTACGAGGAGGTAAGTTGTCAAGGTCGTAGAACATAGGGGCATGATGGATGTAAAGTTAATTAATAAGTACTCAAGTAAAACAAGACATCTACAGGACTGTAAAAATGGGAAAATTCACATTTTTCCCCCACTTATTCTACCTTATACATGTACCAGCAGTTTTTATTTGTGTTTAAATAGTAACACACGTGTAAAGTTTATCATGTGAATGCATACTGTAGATTCCTAAATACACGCAGGGAGTTTATTATCGCGTAATTTCGTTAGAGGCAACACTCACAAAATAAAATTATTTGCTTTTATTTTTCTGTTGAAATAAATGCAAGAACTCTTGACTAACAGACCACATACAAATTCACATTCAAGCAATTTGACATGTGTGAGTTATTTCACCATTTTAAGTACGCGGGTGAAATAAGGAATCTACTGTATACATGTAAGTCACATAAATTTCCATGTTGACATTAGTTTTCTAAAATTGCAGTCCGAAACTTGGATAAAAGAAGGACACCGTTTGTTAATGGAAATTCAGCGGCTTATAAAGGAGTTCCGCTCTTCTAGAGATGCAGAGCATCTCATCTCTACTTTGAATAAATTCATAGAAAATGGACGTCCAATGCAGGAATCCAGACTACAGAGGATGTCCGAATTAGTCATAGAATTATATGGTAAGATAGATTGCAGAAAATGTATCTTTGAAGTTATTGTTTATAACTGCATGTAATATATACAGATTTAAGTTGTTCTCTGTCAGCAGATATCTCTTCAGAGTGAATTTGAATTTTGTTCATACAACTTAAAATAAAGATCATTCTATTTTATTCTATTTGGGGTTATTTACGCATTTTCGAAATGAAATCTGTTTCTGCTCCATTTTAAGGTTTTGTTAGTTTTAATTTATCTTAAAGCAAACGGGCAAATATTTAAAAAAATAAGGTTGAATACGGTATTCCTGAAAATGTATTGTAACCATCACAAGATACACTGAACACATGGGAATATTTTCTGTTTCAGGTGAAGAGGGACCCAGTCGTTTACATAACTTATTTGTACAAAATCAGGAAATGATGCAATCATTCCAACAAGCCGAAAATCACATTTCACAAGTCAAAGCACAACTGAAGGACAGAGAGGTAGGAAAAAGAAATTGAATGAAATATTCCTGGCCAAGTTAACAACACATAGGTTATTTAGGTATCATGTTGATTTGTTTTAAAATGCACTTTCTTTCTTATTTTAGACGGGTCAACCAGTGGTTGAAGAAATTCAGCCAATGGAAGTCACTGTCACTGCCTCAATGCCCAAAGCCACACCTCCTAAAATCATAATGCCACTCAAAGACGCAGAAGTCATGGAAGGGGAAAAGTAAGAATATTTCTTTGAAACGTTTCACATTTATGTAGAAAATGCTATAAATATAAGTACTGTGGAATCATTTTAATTCGTGGGGGCCAATGTTTGTGGGAAAGCAAAATTTTGCTGGTTCGTGGGGACATAATTTCGTGGGTAAGCGATACAATGTCACTAGGAGAGATAACTCTACTTGGTTAAAAAAAAAAATGTTCGAGGACACGTAAATTTGTGGGTAAGAGTGACTCACGAAATCCACGAACATCGACCCCCCACGAACAATGATGATTCCACAGCATGTGAATCCCTGGGCATGAAAGCAAAAGTGTTACCCTGGGAGAACTTAGAAAATGTGTTACCCTGGGAGGACTTAGAAAATGTGTTACCCTGGGAGAACTTAGAAAATGTGTTACCCTGGGAGAACTTAGAAAATGTGTTACCCTGGGAGAACTTAGAAAATGTGACTCTGTTACAGAGTGACTCTGGAGTGTCATGTTGACTCAGCCACCCAGCCTGAGGTCATGTGGTGCAAAGACAATCTACCTCTGAACAGCCCAGATTACGAGACGCAGTACAATCGAGGGGTGGCTACTCTTACCATTGAAGAGACGTTTTCCGAGGACACAGCGAGATACACAGTCCACGTGACTAATGAAGCTGGGACGACGGAGTCGTCTGCTTACTTACATGTCAGAGGTCAGTTACACTACAGGTCACAGAGATTTCAACACTAATTCTTATTTTAAAACATTGTCCATATATATACTCTAGAATTACTGTAGAGAAAATGATTAGGCAGTGGATAGTTCAAATTATTCGTTTGCAGCTTCAGTCAAATTTTAACATTTTTTTAGCTATTAAAACTACTGTATCTACTTTTAGTTGATGGTGATAGTTTTAATTTTGAAATACTTAAAATTGGTGAATGGTGATAGTAGTTATTAACAATTCCTTTCAGAAACACATCAGCAAATTTTGCCCCCAGATTTCACAAAAAATCTCAAGTCTGTTGACGTTTTGGAAAATTCGCCCCTGTCCATGGAATGTCATGTGACTGGGATTCCGTCCCCGACCATTTCCTGGTACCGCGATGATCTGAGCATCGACAGCTCCCCAGAATTTATCATCACAAAAATTAACGGCACTTGTTGCCTCAAAATACGGCAAGCAGCACGCCACCACAGTGCTCGGTACACGTGCCGTGCTAATAATCCCGGAGGTGAAGCCGCTTCCTCCGCCAGGATCACAGTAGTCCGTAAGGAACTGTTACCTTCTAGGCTTGATTCTAACCCTGGAATGTTTCGATATTGTGTTCCCTGTGCACTTGTAGATAATGCATGAAATTAAGAAAATTAGGAAAATCACTCGTAATAATTGATAGGGGTGGGTTTATTGCCATGGGAAGGTAGTCATGTCCCAGGAATCTCGTAAAAGGGGTGCATGAATTCTAAAACGCTAAAATTAATTTAATTGTAGAAATGATGTGTGTTTACAACTATTAATAAACTGTGTGCATATACATTAATGTGTCATTGAACCATATCTTTATCATACTTCTAAGAAAGAAGTATTGCTTCGGTTCTTTTGAAACCCTCATAATTTTTGTCTCGATGACAAATCATGGGTGGTCTCCCTTCAAACTCTAAAATGAATTGAAGTGTAGAAATAATGATTTGTATTGACAGCTACTAATAAACTGCACATACATGTATATTAATGTGTCGTTGAACCACATTTTTATCATACATCTAAAAAATATTGTTTTGGTGGAACTCTCATAATTTTTGCTACTATGACAAATCATGGGTTGTCTCCCTTAGAGCTCTGTCACTGTGCACTTGCAAAGCATGTGATATTCTGTATTTCATATGTACTGAATCATCACTAGAAATGTGTGTACCTTAGCATTGCATCCATCCTCGGGGGGTATTGCTGTAAGAAATGTCAGCCCGAAGAATTCCTGCATCATAGCATGACTTCAACTGAGTGATCTGAGCCTAGGTAGATCACAGCTTATACTCATTAGAAACTCCACTGAAATTGACACCGCTCGTCTTCTGTCAGTTGCACAGCCTGCTCTGTACATTGTTGTGTCTTGTCCTGGCACTGAGCCAAAATGATACAGATGGGTTTGAAGCCTTGTACAGAAAAAAGACAGAAAGAGCAGATCTGTGGAGCTGTGCAGATTACAGAGACTTTGAGAATGGGGAAATATGTTTTTCTGCATGAATTGTTGTGGAATTCATCTTTTGTCTGAATATTGAAATTTCATGAAAAAGAGTTTTTATTGTGATAGTGAGACTCTTGATTTGGTGCAAGAAATTTGAGAAAATTTTTCATTTTTGTGAGGATTTGCTTCTTAATTGGTTGCAGCCATGGAGAAACCGATTATTCACAAAATGTCAGAGGATGTTAGTATTCCAGAGGGGAAAGGGGTGAGACTTGAGATCCACTTTACAGGATCCCCGACCCCCGATGTCACCTGGTTCAGAGGTCAAAACAGAATCATACCATCAGCTGTTTACAAGGTAAAGTTTAAAAGATACATGAATGTATAAAAACTATTGGAAAGAGATTTGATCCAAGATTTTTTTTTCCAGTTTATTTTGCATTACAGTTGAATCTGATATAATTTTCTCTTTCTGACTTAGTGTAAGAATATTGATCACGATTTGTTTAAGAATATTGATCACGATTTGTTTGAAATTTTGCTTTTATTTTCGTTAGATAACGATTGATATCAACCGATGCACCCTGGAAATTAAGGAGGCATATCCCGAAGACTCTGGAACTTACACGGTGGTGTTGCAGAATGCAGCGGGAGAAATTAGAAGGTCATGTCATGTCACCGTGGAGAGCTTCTACTCCAGCACTGCGTAAGTAATGACAAGGTCATAGCCAAGGTCAAGTCAACATGTGAAGCATTAACAATAGGTTAAAAGTTAGAGGATATGATATAAAGTGTACACATGATGCAGTATTGTCTGTGAATTCAGTGTGTTAATTTTTTTCACACTGTCTTGCAGTGAGTCAGCATCCTTGGCCTCAACAGAAATCGAGGCAGCCAAGCCTGACTTTATCCAGCACCTGTCCCCTGCCAAAGAAGCCATGGAGGGGTCAAGAGTACGACTGGACTGCATTCTGGTCGGTCACCCAGAACCAGAGGTCATCTGGTACAAGAACGACAAACCGATAAAAGAGTCTAAAGACATCCAGCTCCTGTTTGAGGGAGACCGTTGCACACTGTGTATCAGAGAAGCCTACTTAGAAGACTCGGGTACCTACAGAATCATCGCCAATAACATTCACGGCCAAGCTGAAAGTCTCTGTAAACTGCATGTAGAACGTAAGTAGTGCTCTGTTCAGTGTCGGGAAAAATTTACATTAATTTTACAAAAATGAACAACAGTTTAGTGATGCTTAATACTGTATGTGAATGGGAATCGAGTGCTATTTCTGGGTAACAAGTAATTTCTACATGGAGGTATTGAGCTACTGTGAGATACAGTCTGTACATATGTATTAGATCATTGTTGATATTTTTAAACACAAAGTGCAATGATAGCCAATAGGATTATTTCAACTTAATTGTTTGACATTCCAGCTCTGAGTGAATTGAGCGATGCCTCTATTGGGGAGATGTCATCGCCACGTTTCTCCCAACCACTGCGGGATTTCAGTGTCCAATCTGGACACAGGGTGTGTCTGCAGTGCAGGATAACAGGACACCCAATTCCAGAAGCCAAGTGGTACAAAGACAACAAGCCCATCGACAACAGCCCAGACTTTGAGGTAAAGGTTAATCTTATTCAGCAAGATTTCGTTCTAACAGTAATGTACACAGAAACTACAGACAAAATAACTGGTTTTTACATTTTTGAGGTTTTCGTGATAGAGCCAGACCACAAAATCAAGTGCTTAACAAAATACAACTTTTTCTTATAATGGAAGAGCATAGAACAGCTTTCAACAAGATTACCTATCAACGAAACCGTGTATTTTGACAGATTCACAAAATTTGATCCTCACGAAAATTGGTGAATTTGCAGTCCTTGATTCACTGTATTCAGACTACGGGAAACACGTGGCAGAAAAATCTGTGCCTACATTATAATTTTATGTTTCTTTTTACAGATCACAGCTTTTGCTGATGTCCACAACTTGACAATCCCAGAAGCCTTTGAAGAAGACAGTGGTACCTACATGGTGAGAGCCATGAACTTGGCAGGAGAAGCCAAGTGTTATTGTAAACTAACTGTAAAATCCGTCTCAGAACCCATGGAACAAGAGGAAGTCATGAGAATGAAGCGTGTGGTGGAAACCAAGGAAACTAATGTCAATGTTCGCCGTGAGGATGTTGAGCATTCTCCACCGGAATTCCAGAGACTGTTCCAAGACCTCAGTGTTAATGCTGGGGACTCTGTCACCCTGGAATGCAGCATCACTGGAGCACCGAAGCCAAAGGTTGGTATCCTTTGTAGGTCCAGAATATGGAATGTCTGGAAAATGGATCAGAGATCCGGAAAATGGATCATAGATTCAGAAAATGGATCATTGGTTCAGAAAATGGATCATAGGTTCAGAAAATAGATCAAATGTCCAGAAAGTGGATAGTTAATGTTTCTCCTTTGAATGTGTTTTAACAAATGGGCTTGGATAATTCTTTATGCGTTTAGAGTATTTGAACAATGTAGAAATATCTTTTTCTTAAATCACAGGTGACCTGGTTCTTCAATGGACAACCTGTTGTCTCCAGAGATTACCAGATCACCATGGAAGGAAACATTCACCGGTTATACATCCCAGAAGTGTTTGACGAGGATGCTGGTCGATTCTCCATCACAGCTGAGAATCCATCCGGAAAAGCCACTTGTTCCGCAGTACTCAATGTGGATGAGGAACCAGCTCCCAGAACTAGGATATTTGGATCGACTGAATAGTAAGTGTTCTTGTTGATTTGGTGAGTGTGATGCATCTTTGCAAGATGAATAGGTGTTACACTGTATGTTTTCATCAGATTTGAAATACATCTAACTGCCTATATTGAAACCCCAGATAGAGAAGTGGAGAAATGATGATGTTTGATAGTGAAGAGTTTCTTGCCTGTCTGAGAACATCCATTATTTCTTTTGTAGCACCAGCAGAAGAGTCTCGCACACAGAGACAGTCATGTCCACAGAGACGAGGATGAGTCGTACCATCATGACTGCTCAGAAAGAACAACGTGCGTACATACCATCCACCGAGCAGCACGCCACCACCATCATCACCGATGTAAAACCACAGTACGAGGTGCCACAACTCACCGCACAGGAACACTTTGCCACCACAATTACTGCTGATCTACAGCCCAAGTATCAGCCAGTCGACCTTACCATCGCAGTCCCAGTACCACCAAAGTTTGTCCAGATGTTGAAAAACATCCAGGCCATGGAGGGATCAAAGGTCACTTTTGAAGGAGTTGTTACTGGTGAGTTTTCCTTTGGTTGAAAATCAATATTTTTTTTATATTACATCATTAACATAATTTTTGAATTGATCTCGAATGCATAGAATGTTTCATTGATTTCTTTCTCCTGCAGGCAAACCAGAGCCTACCATCAAATGGTTCAGAGAAAATCGTGAATTGACAGATCAAGCTGACTTTGAGATTTCCTATAAAGATGGCCGTGTGAGTCTGACCATTCCAGAAGTCTTCCAGGAGGATGCTGGACAGTTCACCTGCACAGCCAAGAATTTGGCAGGAAGTGCCACCAGCTCAGCGGAGCTCATCATCAGAGGTGAGCAACAGTGTCTTGTACCCAGGAGAATGCACGTCTTATTTAAACACTGATTTTAATGGGCTTAGTGATTAATGTAATGTGATCTATATGAACAACTGTTTAGATGAAATCCCAGTCAAACACAGGTGTAATAGTACAATGTACTGTAGTTGCATAACTTGGTATTTAAAAAATATATATGTAAACCAGACTAGAGATTGACCTCTGACCTCTCTGCTGGACAAGTTACTAGAAGTAGTAATTTTTATCTGGTGTGATGTACACACTAGTTAAAATTTAATAAAGCAAGAGGATTATAGCTTTAATCCTTATTAATTTTTCAAATGACTGATGTTTTTGTGTAAATTAAATTGCTAAATCTGTTATAATCTGTTAATCTGGGGAAGTACACTTCCTTTGGAGAGAATTTATTCTGGTTTATGAGATTATGGCTGCTTGTGTGTGGATGTGTTTGTTGTGTGATTTCAATATTGAATATGAAGGATCCATTGAATAACATTGATATTCATAGACACTTCCCAAGACTCTTGGGCTGAAAATGAGCATGCGTAACTCTTTTGTGAGCAGGAAATACAAAGGTCTTTTAGCTCACCAGCTGATTCACATCTGGAACAACAATGATCTAGGTAAAGTTTGTAAATGGTCAGTCTCTAACAGGAAGTGAAAACTGGCTGTTAATGCAGAGTAAGCTCAAATTTACACAAGGGCATTGCCCTATTCAGATCCATCTGAACACTGCCAAAAATGTGTGAAAAATATCCGTTGTACTACTGTGCAGTCTGGTGAGCTTAAAGGATAGGCATATATACCTTAAAGAATAGGACTTGTGTGGATATTTTATTTACTTGGACTAAACTTAAAACAGTGGCAAAGCTTATGCTGATCTTATTGTTGGCAGTTTTTTTTAAGATTGGGTCTGTGTTTTTGTCTATCTGCAACTTTATCTTGGGTCATTACTGATTAATTAAACAAGAAAGAGACTGTGTTTAATTAGTTGAAAGGTCAAGGTCAATGCTACATGTCAGATTGGGGTGATTGTTGAGGTCAGTTTATAGCCAAAGTAGAACTTCACCAAGGCTGGGGGCTAGGCATGCTTTAAAATAGTGTTTTACAAACAAGCTAGTCACTGAAGTTTAACCTTTCTTCTGTTTTACTCAGTGAAAGTAGACTAAGGGGAATGGCTATGCTTTATGATAAGCTCCCTATTAATTTTCTAGTCATCAGTTCCAAGTTTAAGGTTACTATTACTAATTAATAGACTGATATTTGTGAAATTTTGTTTTCAATTACAACTGGGTGGACTATTTTTATTAAAATTCGAGGTGCATTAGACAATTGGATACTGTTGATTTTTATCTTTTTTTTAATTTCTCCAAATAATTCCCTACTCATTCTTTGTTAACAGCTTCTGTTATCCCACCATCATTCACCCAGAAACTACAGAGCCAGGATGTTGGTGAAGGAGCTCCTGTCCGGTTCACCATCAGAGTGGCCGGTCAGCCTGCCCCACAGGTCACCTGGTACAAGGATGGCACCAAACTGACCAGCTCAAGAGACTTCGAGATAGTACAAGATGGAGACATTCACTCCCTGTACATACCAGAAGTGTTCTATGAAGATGCAGGCAAATTTTCAGTCACTGCCCAAAATCCTGCTGGCAAGACCCAGTGCCAAGCTGAACTCAGAATTCAAGCACCCATGGAGGAAGTCATCTCTCCGGTGCAAAAACCGAAGGTGCAGATGCCTTATGGAGAACCGACTGCATCACCAAAGTTACAACGACCATCCGAATTCATGAAGAAAGACATATCTCCCAAGACTCGTGCCCCTGCAGAGCCTCAGAAGTTCACAGAACAGATGGAAATGGAGGTGGCAGGGGATAAGAAACTACCGATGTTTGAACAGAGATTTAAACTTTTCCAGAAACCTGAAGAGACAGCTCCACCAAGACAGGTGTCTGAGGTGTCTTACAAACCAGCAATCACCCCCAAACAACCACCCAAATTTACGAAGGTCAGTCGAGTTCTTCTGCAATGTCGATGTTCATTGTTACATCATTAATAATTGTGGGGAAAATTTATTCTTAATAGTATAGTTGAACTAGATTTATTGCCACTTTAAACTTGTATGATTGTAATAGATTCAGAAAAGGACTTGAAATGTAGATTATAAATCTGTTTAGATACACTGACATTTCAAAGTTCTATATGTTTATATAACGTAATATTATTACATTACATATTATAATATGATGTAATATCATAATTAAGAAAATGCCATACAGTGTATTTTTTTTATCCAGAGATTACAAGATAAGACAATCAAGGAGGGAGAAAGATTAATCTTGGAAGTTCATGTGGAGTACAAAGGACCAGAACCCATCGTGAAGTGGTACCGGGAGGGGCTAATCATCAGAAACTCCCCGGACTACCAGATCACATTAGAGAATGGCCGATCCCAGCTGTCGGTGGCTGAGGTCTTCCCAGAAGACACTGGGGTGTATAAGTGTGTGGCCGCCAATGCTGATGGTTCTGACTCCACAGAGGCCATGCTCCGAGTCATTGGTATGTCTTCTGCTGTAACTTTAGCCTTATTATCCCCTCACAATTCATTGAGAGAGGGGATGTAGCAAAGGAAGCATCTGAGTGTGGATGAGTATGTGTGTGTGTGTGTAATGCTGAGTTTGCAGACACTCAAGAGACTGACTATTTACTTGATTGATATGATACTTCACATATAGCTTAGCTATTAGGAGAGGTAAAATCCAATTAATTGTAGGGTCAAAAGGTCTAAAGTGAAAGTCATTAGGGGATTGTTATATTGACTGAGAGTCACACCTTGAGAAATGAAGGTCACTAGGGGATTGTTATATTGACTGATTGTCACACCTTGAGAAGCTCTTGTTTATGGTTGGATTTTCTGAATTATATCACAAATTTCCTTGTAATCTGCAGTGAAAATAATAATCAGAAATAACATAGAAAAATTGGGATGTATAAACTAAATATATAAGATTTACGACTATATCTCGGATCTACATTCAAATACCTCCAACTGAATGAAAGCATACATTGTTTTTCCTTTTTATTACTTCAGCACCATCCCCATCTCAGTATGAGAAGATGCCAATTGATGAGAGGCCAGATGTTGCTACTCACGTACCGATGGAGGAGGAAAGAGTTCCGTCCCCTGTAGAGCCACATCAGCCCATATTCCTGGAAACTCCCCAGGACTTCAGACTGGTAGAGGGAACCAATGCCATCTTTGAATGCAGCATCTCTGGCAAACCATTCCCAGAAATCACCTGGAGGAAACGGGGATTCCCCATTAGAAATGACGCAAGGTAGCTGTCATTTTGGAACAATTCTTGTGTGTTTAAGTATACTTTGTACAAGGTTTAGCCATTCATTTTTGCCAGTATGATAAAGAGGGGTATATTTTGGTTTTTAGACACAGAATTAGCATTGATGAGTATAATGGTCGCTGCTCTCTAGTCATCTCTAACTGTAAAGCAGACGATGCTGGAGATTACACATGTACAGCCATCAACTTTGCAGGAGAGACCAACTCCACAGCCACACTTCTGCCTGCTGAGGGTACACAACTCTAGTTATACAATTTATGTGTAAAACAAAAATCAGAATCATAATTACGTCACATTGAATGAATGTTTAAAAAAAAGAAATGGGCAGATTTGTTTGACATTTTGAAAATAATGAAGATTTCATTGGCAGTGTAAAAATATCAAATATGATTTTTTAAAAAGTAAAACCACCACCTCCACCACCAGCTCCTGAACTTCCAAAGACCCAACCACCATCATGGCAACAGAAACCATGGCAACAGAGGACAGAACCACCAGCCAAGAAACCATGGCAACAGAAGGAGACCCAGCCTTCCTGGGCTGCTGTGACAGACCAGTTTACCCATGGAGAGGTCCCCCACAGGTCAGACAAAGGATTTGTCACCACCCGATCCGAGAGAATTTTGGAGAGTAACCTGGAGTACAGGAGGTCACAGGAACCGGAAGAACGACCAGTCACTTCAGCAGCAGTAAGTCTCTGGATGATTTGTGTACGAGTTGTTCTATGAGTTGTTCTACGTGTTGTTCTACGAGTTGTTCTACGTGTGTGCTGACTGTTTTAAAATATGTGGAAATTTTATTGTATTAGCAAATGTGACAATTGGTAGATCTTGTCAGATATGAATGCATTGTGAATGAGATAACATAATTTGTATTTTCCTTATGTGCTGTAGCTAGTGTTATGATTACATGAAGAGTAAATCTTTGATCTGATAATTCACCAGGACTTCCAGCCTGCTGGTTTTGAGGATAGACTCAGGCAACAGAACTACATCAAGGATGGAAGGATCAAATTTTCTAGTGAGACTGAAACATCTCAGTCTGAATACGAGTCTGAAATTGACCGCTCACCTGTGGCTCAACCAAGTCCACCCCAAATTACTCAGAGGCTCAAAGACTTCCGCCTGATGGAGGGATCTGATGCAACCTTTGTTTGCCGAATCTCAGGGCGACCAAGGCCGAAGGTTTGTGAAAACAAATCGAAAAATTTCCAATATTTTTTTTTTTGATGATAGACAATATTGTGCAACTTCAAACTCTGGTTTCTATCAACAGAAACACTTAACAGTTTTGAATATGGACTCTTACTTGACTTAAAGATTTTGACTTTGTACAGTCATTGCTATACTTAATTGATCAAAAATATAAGTAAACAGAATAAGCAAACTAAGAACTAAATGCACTTCATTACTGTCATCAGGTTGCCTGGTACTTAAATGGACATAGAATCAAAAGATCAAACCGATATGAGATGAAATTCACAAAAGACGGCTATTGCACTCTGCGTATCCGCATGGCCCTGCCTGAGGACGCCGGACATTACACCATACTGGCTGTCAACAACCTGGGGAAGGACACCTGTTCCAGCAAACTTTATGTGGACAGACTTGGAAACATTGATGCCACTTCATTTGTGGCACCTGAAACCCTGGACAAAATACTCAACCAGTAAGGAATGCAGAAACTAAATACTTTAGTGATCATCTAAATTGACGTATCAATGAATTTTCAGGTGTATCATAGAAAAAGCATGGTGCTGAGAATACAAGTTATTGTCGCTGACTGACTGAATGTACATGTATTTCAATAACTTTTCAGAGACAAAAAGGAGACAGAACCAGAGGATGAGAGTGGTATCCTTGAGGCTCTCTCACGCCCCGTGTTTAAGAAGGCACCTGAAGACAGAGAGGTGCACGAGGGGAACACTGTCCGTATGGACACCCTGGTGACTGGACGCCCTGTACCGGAACTCTCGTGGTTCCTTAACGGCCAGCCAGTTCACAATGATGACCACCACAAGGTATCATTCTGCCAATTTCTTCAATGAAACTTCTCAATCAAAATCATGATTTAACCTGTCTGCTGATTTTATGTATCAAAAAACTGCTCTTGAAGATTGGTGAAAAAAACGATGTGTACATTAATTTTGACTTTGCAGATTGTGGTGAATGAAGATGGCGTAAATTCCTTAATCATTTTGGGAGCCTCACGTTATGACACTGGAACATACAAATGTGTCGCCAAGAACAAAGCTGGAGAAAACAGCTTCACTGTGAAACTCAAGGTCATGGGTAAGTGAGAGGACTATTTAAAAAATGCCCTGTGTGTACAGCTTTGTTAGATAACCATTCATGTAGAGTTCTCATGGGGAGTTTTGTTTTTTTACTTTTTTCCAGAGAAAGAGCAAATGCAACCTCCTAAATTTGTGGAGAGAATGCAGAACTTCACTGTCAATGAAGGCCAGCCCATGACCTTGACCTGCCAAGTAACTGGGGTACCTGTCCCCATGATCAGCTGGCAGAAGGACGGCAAGATGTTAACCCCCTCCAGTCCATACCAGTATGAGTTTGATCATTCTTTATTGAAATGAAATTTACAGAACTCAAAATATTCTTTCAATGTCTGGATTACAAAGAAGTCTTAAGTCTAAAAGATGTCATACTTAAAGTTCAAAGGTCAAATACAAATATAGCTGCTTGAGAGCATAATGTTTCACAAAATATGCACTTGCACCTTGTAAAATTTTAAATCTTTTTACACAGGATCCATACGGAGGGAGGTCGAAGCAGTCTTACCATCCCTGCGGTCCACATATCAGATGCCGCGTGGTTCCAGTGTTCAGCCACTAACATTGCGGGCACCGCCACCACACGGGCCAAGCTTAATGTACAGGCCCAACCAAAGAAAGTGGAACCACCAAAGAAAAAAATTAGCATTACCAAAGCACCCAAAAAAGTTCCCTCACCACCAACGGTTCCTCAGATGGAACCACATGTCTCTAGAACTAATTCACCACCGTAAGTATCAGATCTTAAAAATTTAAGTGGTGGATCCCAGTGGATCTGGATTTTGTATGAAAAATCTTTAAAGTCTTTGTACCAACTTGTGTCATTTTACTCCCCTTGGTAAAGCCCACTGTGATCTTTTGGTTAGTAAAGGTTTTTCTCCTTATAGTCACTATGAGATACAACCAGAAGGTCTGGTTCAGCAGATCTCGTACTCAACTGAGCGTGAGAGTGGAATCTTGAGATTTGTCAAAGAGGAGGACATTTCCAGGTTATTGTTTGTTTTAGCATGGTTGTCTTTACTTTGGCATGGTCTGTCCCCTACATCTACATGTATGTGTCCCGGTGAATTTTGTTATGCTATTTTTACATATTTTTACATATATGTTTCTATTGGAATATTGACAATATGAAATTGTTCTGTGAAACCCTTTGGTTTTTATTTTAGTGAGATTAACATGTGTTATTGAATGAATAACTTCATCAGTATACAGTAGTTTTTTTTTTTTGTTCAGTTGTATGAGTATATTTAAGCCTGTATGCAAAGTATAATTCTTTGTTCAGATTACTAACTATACATGAAATAAAAGATAAGGGGATTTATTGTTTTTGGCCTGTTGCTCTGTTTGTCCCCAGCTTTTACCTATGTCATAACTTTTAAACTATATAAGGTAGAAACTCAAGTGAACTGAATATTTGAAATCAATGTTGTCTTTACTAAAGTCCAATGTCATTCATCAGATGTGTTTCACAAACACATCTTATTTGAATCTGATATTGAACTGGTAACAGTCGTTTTGAATGTCAAATACTTTTGACATTTCATACTGTGGATAGAATTAATGCATGACTTTACTAACATAAAAGTAGTTTTGGACCTTTTTAAAATATTCCCTACAAAGTCGTTGTCGATATCTTCTACTAATGAAGGGCACTAGTGTAGAAGTAGTCTCAGAAGCTTATTGTTCCACTGTGACATTAAGATGTTGTAACAACTGGCATCCTGTAAAATAAACTTTCATTAATGAATAATAATGGACTTTACATCAACTCATTAATTGAAAACAAAAGATATTTTCAGAGAAAATCTTCAGTGTACTTGACAAATTTTGATAAGTTAGAGAAAAGAAATCAGAGAAGTCAATTTCAATCTACTTAAAATGAAAATCGAGTAAGAGACAATATGCTTGATACACTAGTTACAAACCTTGTGGACTGGAGTCCTCCGAGGGAGTGCCTAAGACCCAGCCCACCCCCCGAGTTCCCCCACCTACCCCTGTGTCCACCTCCGTTGAATCCTCCCCCATACCGAAACGAAGAAGGTTAGACTCTTACCTGTTACTGTTGAATTGTTTGGAATTGATTTGTAATGGTTTTTGAAGTTTGATTCAAATGATTTTGTCTTTGGATGTGCATGTGTGATCTTATTTTTTTCTGAATGTAAAATATTTTTTGAGAGACTTGAGTGGTAGAAATTTCGTCTGTAAAAAGAGGTTAAATAACGAGTGTTGATTTATCTTTATATTCTTAAAGTATTTGAACAATTGTATGTTGTAATTACAAATGAAATACATGATACATATATTAAATTACTGTATATATACAACTTAAGACTTGGACAAAGACCTATTGATCAAGCAACATCCAGAAAGACAATGACTCCACAAGTACCTGCCGTCCAGCCATTGGTAGGACCCACAGAGGAACAGCCAATGGAAGTCGAGGAGGAAGTTCTTCCTCAGTCTGTAGCCGAAGCCAAGGCCAGATTTGAACAAGAGGAAGAAATCCCACAAGCCAAGCAACCTAAACACAAGAAACCAACAAAACCAGCTCAACCAGCTGCACCGGTTTTCCAACCAGTGGCACAACCTTTAGAGATGAGACCAGCCACAGAGGTGTCCTCATACAAACATGTACCAGCACCGGTGGAGGGTCGTAAACCTGTGGCACCACCTCAGGAACAGCCTAAACATGTGGCTCCTGTAGCAGCCCCAGTGGTCCCCCCTGTGCCCTCACCATCCGTGGTACCTAAAGTACAGTCGAAGAAAAAAGTCCAGATTTCTGACAAGACTCGCGTCAAGCCGCCATCACCTCCGGGGTATGATGTGTGCTTCATTATTCTGCATGCGTTTAAAACTACAAGGAGACCCGTAATGCCAGAATCATTCTTCTGCATGCATACATTACAATCAGAAAATAGTTTTATCTGCTTATCAGCGTTTGGTCGGTCAAGAATTAAGTTTTAGATACCTTAAAATGAACAGTGGCATGGAAAATATTCAAGAAGATATGCTCTTTTGAAAAAAAAGAAGTACATGTACATTTTGAAAATGAAAATGAAATTTGCATGCCAGTTCTGAGTGATCTTCATAGTAGAAATAAATCTCCTTTTCTACTGACTAGCTACGACATACAAAGTGAGGGATTTGTGCAGCAGATTAGCTATGCATCCGACACAGAGACAGGATATCTCCGCTTGGTGTCGGAGGATGAACTGGATACACCAAGGTTTGTCTGCATGGTGACTCGGTGCCTGTAATAAGTAGACAGTGTAAATCATTTGATAGTAATGTGAAAGATGACTGCATATATTAAATATTGGGTATCCTTTTCTGAACAGACGTGAACCATTAGAAAGGGGTGAACCTCCAGTGAAATCAGAGGAGGATGAAAGGTTTAAATGCTACATCTGGAATGATTATTGTAATAGCTAGGCAAAGTAATGCCGCTGATCAGTGTATGGTTGTTGTAGATGTTACAGCAGATTGAAATACTGATAATGATGTTTATTAGTGGAATGACAGCGTAGTCTATCATATGTTTGTATGTAAGACATGCCATAGCAAGCAATAAGAAAATTGGAATGAGGCAGAGCATGATGACTTCAGTACTGTGAAGTGCTGTCATAGGAGATGTACATAGTAGACTACATATTACTGATATTAGCTGCTTAAAGTCTTATCGTTGTCATCATTATTTCTGCAGCATGATATTAGCAGTCCATGTTATTTGCTATTTCAGAGCATCACCAGCACGCAAAGTTCCTCCGTCAGTTCCACCAAAACCATCTAAGGAGGCGTCTCCTTTCCCAGAACAGGCCCCTAGAATGGCCTCTCCCTCTCCAGTTCGTGTGATCTCACATGTGTCTGCCCCAGTTTGGCAGCCAAGGAGCGCTTCTCCTTCACCAGTGAGGCCCCAGAAAGGGGCATCTCCATCTCCTGTAAGATTTGTGCCAAAATTGACTACACCTTCACCACTGAGGTCCCCCCAGAGGGTGTCTGCGTCTCCCTCTCCGGCAAGGTCCATTTCACCATCTCCAGTACGTTTTGTACCCAGAGTGGCCTCGCCAGCATCTCTCGCAATATGGCGGCCACCATCGAGGGCATCAACGTCACCTTCACCTGCAAGGTCACTGAAGGGGATGTCCCCCTCCCCTGTACGTTTTGTCTCAAAAGTTGCCCCCTCTCCACCACCAGCACCACCGCTATCTGTGTCGCTGACCTCAAAATCTAAAGTGACCACACACAAACGTGTGACAATAAAACCACCTAGTCCGGTCTATGAGAGCCAGGAGATTGAATTCAATATTACGGGCTTTGAATCAGCTCCAGAAAGGTGCGTGTAGAGTGAATTGAAAACTTAACATCTGAGTGAAACCCTAACTTTTTGGCAAAAACAGGCTGGTTTACAGTCACTTTTCTCCCTTTCTCTATTGCCATTTATTTCCTCATCTTACCCTCTTATACAAGAAGTATATCTCCAATGTATTACCTGATCTTTCCCTTTTAAACATGTATTGCTTTTCCAATGTTACATATTCATTCCATGCTTTTCCATTTGATGAAATAAATTCTATATTTGTGTTTCCAACAGCCAATATTTCTTTCAGTTCCTTTTCAAACATGATACCTGTGCATGCAGTAAAAGAAGTATTCTTGCATGGTGTCAGATTGGCATGCACACCTTCACACAAAATTTAAAAGAAGTGATAAACTCTAATAATGATTAGAAAGTTAAAAGTGATGTATATTACACCTCTTATAAATTAAAAATCGGAGGAGAGAGTTTTACTAGGTATTACTTTACAATAGTATTTTTAATTCTCGCTGATACACATGTATATACATAACAACTGATGGAACCCCATGTTTGCAGCCACTATGAGATTCGTGAGGTTGGACCTGTACAGGAAATACACTATGTCTCTGATACAGAGGCAGCAACATTGAGACTTGTGGGATACTCCACAGAGGAAGAGCCCGACAGGTACTGGCATGATGTGTGATGCATGCTGGGAAAATATTAAAGATTTGAAAGAAGCATGCTGGGAAAAATATGAAAAGAAGCATGCTGGGAAAAATTTGAAAGACGCACGCTGGGGAAAAATAATGAAATCTGTAAAATATTCTGTATACACTGCGATAGTGATTGTGATATTTTGCATTTTAGCAGAGTGGAACAACCTTATGGACAGCCAGAAATTTCTCTTGCTCAGCAAGTGAAACACCAACAATACAGGTGACTAAAATGAAGCATGCAGAGAGAAATAGATAGCAGCAGTATGGACAATGCAGCATGTCCAACAAACTCAGATTAATTTTAACACTACAAATCACTTAGAGTCTGTCAATTCACAAAGACTGCTAACATTTCAATAATCATAGAGAACAATGAATTAACCATTCTAAACATTACACACTGTATTTTTTTTTTTTTTTTTTTTTTTTTTTATCTTTTTTTAATATTTGTAGCAGTTTAACATTTTTTAAGGATTATGTTAACTGTAGGTATTCAAGTTGTTGATAACCCTTTAACTTAGGTCTGTTAAACCTCCCTCACCAAGGGAGCGCAAGAAGACCAAAAAGCAGAAAACACCATCCCCACCGAAAGAGACATTCAAACCAGCACCATATGCACCAGCATTTGCACCACAGCTTGCACCGAAACCAGAGAAGCAGGCCCCACCATCACTGCCTCAGAACATGAAAGTGAAGGCCCCAGGAGTATTCAAGCCAAGGTGTGGATCAGAATCATGGGTTTCTCCCAGCACACCCTGCAATTTATGTTCATTGAATTTGTAGAAAAGTAGAGAGTTAGCTGTAGTTTAAATGTAAAATTAATACTTTTAGTTGTATTTTCTTTTGTACATATGCTTGGTTGTGTTTTTTGACAGTCTTAATAACTATTTGTTGTAAAACTGTCTGTCCTAACCCTAATAACTCTTTAATTATAGTAAACCAGAAATTCTTCCAAAACCATCCCCCAAACCTACCATTTCTAAATTGGATGCTACTGTGGTACCCAAACCTGGCTCTGATTTTATAAGTACTGAGGCCAAATTCTTTCAAAGGAAGCCAGTGGGAGTTGACATTGATATTCAGGAATCCAACATTAAGCCTTCGGAAATAGCCAGATATCAGAAGTTTGGAGACCAACCTAAAGAATCTAAAGATGAGACAGATTTCAGACAGCAGGGCATTGTTGTTACAAAAGCTGGCTTGATACAAGAACCATTTGATGTAGATCAAAAGAAAGATAGCATTGCACAATACACAAAAAAGACTACTACCCAGATTTCAAGACGATACCAAACAGACGTAGAAGGAAGGGTTTTACCGGAGCATCAACCAGACTACATCTCAGCTGATTTCAAGCCTGCAGAGGAACAACCTGTTGAGGTAGACTTGGGAATTTATGGTCTTGAGCCATCTCAGCTCACAAAGAAAACTTCAACTGAGGTATCCAAGAAATTTCTGACTAGGGTTATGGAAGGAAAGGAAGCCACTCAACAACCGGACTTCATTTCAGCTCAATACCAGCCAGGACAACCAATGTTAGTAGACCTTGCTGTGGATCAGTCTGGGTTAGAACCGTCTGACGTCACCAAGAAGACATTTAGTCAGGTGTCCCAAAAATTCCAAACTGGGGTCTCTAAAGACATTCTCCCCTCACAGAAACCAGTGTTTAGATCAGTGGAATTTAAACCCATGCCAAAGAAACCTATAGATGTTGATTTAGGAAAGCCTCAACAAAGAACTGTAACACAAATATCTACAAAAGAAGGAGTAGAACAGCCTGGGTTAAAACCCACTGAAGTCAGCAGGAGAACTTTCAGTCAGGTGTCCAAAAAATTCCAAACTGGAGTTGCTGAAGAGTTACCTTCCTCACAACAGCCTGTGTACAGATCAATGGAAGTCAAAGCCATGCCACAGAAACCTATTGATGTTGATTTAGGAAAGCCTCAACAAATGACAGTAACCCAAATGACAACTACAGATGTTAGCAAGAAGTATGCTGCTGGAATCAGTGAGAAAGTAGATGCTGCTCAAAAACCAGATTATGTGTCTGCTGAAGCCAAGTTTTTCCAGAGAGGACCTGGATCTTTAGACATTGAAATCGAAGAGGAGGCAAATCTAAAACCATCAGAAATTGCTCAACTGAAAAAACAGCAGACTCTTGCTAAACGTTATCCTCCTGAAGTACCCCCAAAACCAAAAGTAAGTAGGCCAGAAGATGCTGGAAAACCTGCAAAGAAAGTGGAATTTTACACAGCTGTGACTTCTCCAACTAAAGCCCAGACATTCCAGGATACTTTCAAGTTCCTTGCTAAACCTCCAGGATTTACTTCTGTCAAACCACCAGTACCAGTACAGAAGACATCTCCTTTAGAGAAGACAGTTTATTTTCCAGATGAGAAGTTGTCTGTCACATCTGTGACATTAGACACAAAACCACAACCACCAACACCTGTGATAAAATCAAAACCACCAACACCTCCTGCAAAGCCAAAGAAACCAACTGAACCAAAGAAGTCAGAAGCCAAACTCCAGTTAACACCGTACAAACCAAACGATGTGAAAACAGAAAAACCAAAACCAAAACTGTCACCTAAAACGAAGCGAGTGGAACACAAGAAGAAAACTGAACAAAAGGTTACATTTTCTTCAGATGAAGGACCCCGAATCAAATATAGATCAGAATCGGATTCAATCTTCACAGAGTCAGATTCAGAGGCTCCTAACTGGGCTTATGTTGGTCCCAAAATTCGCAAAAAGAAACCCGGAGACAAGCCCAAGAGACTTGTGATAGACATTGAGCCACTAAGATTACAGCCTGAGTTGGTGGACTCTAGGGAACCCGTTCGGGCTCCGGAACACCCTAAACCACAAATTGTTGATACAGATTCAGAGGAGGTCACCCATTGGGCCCCAGACCACAATATTATACCTCAAGTGGCCTCTGATATTGAAAAACGAGAAGAAGCTCTCAGGTTAGCCTGTGTGGGAATTTGTTGAGTGGCTATATCAATCGGGTGATTGCTTATGGCAGTTTTCTTAATTTTAGTGTTATTTTACTTCAAAGTGGATAATACTTATTTCTACTCATTGAGAGTTCTATGCTTTCTGGCTGGAGTTTTGCATACTAGTAAACTTGAAGTTGTCTGTCTGGTGTTGCAAGACTTTCTGTGATTGCCCTAAAATAGCTGCGTCAGATTGGCTTCTGTTTTTTCTGGATTCTTTCATCGCTTATTTTCAAGTCTTTGCATTTTACTTGAAATACATTGTACCCTGTGTTGTGTTGTGTGTTGGTTTTTTTCAGAGTTGAATCCCCATGACTTGATTACCTCTTAATTATACATGTGTTGTTAATAATTTGAAAGCATGTCATATCATGTAAAGTTATCAGTATGATTGTTTCTGCATGATTGAGTGTGATTAATGAATGCAAGATAGTTTTTGTAAAATGCAGTTTTCATTGAAATTTGATACATTTGTTGATGACATTTTTTCACAGACCATACATGTTGTATACGGCACCATTGGATGTTTTAGCCATGCCAAAGCAAGACAAAAAGTGAGAGAAGTGATTGCATGAAGGTTTGGCCTCGTGCAGATACCTGTCCATTTTTTGGCCCATGCTGTTTAAAATTATCAGAATTGTACCATTCCCAAACAAACCAGTTCCCCAAATCGTTACTTTTAACGTGTATCAAAATCATTCCGTAATTACTGTACATGATTGTCAGTGTCATACCATCCAGTTGAATCTCTCCCCCCCCCCCAGGACAATCTGACATAAAGTGTTTGTTATATACCAGATAAGGATGTGTCAATTCATTCCCTCTGTGTCCTTGGATTGTGTGAAATTGAAAGTTATCTGGTGGTGTGAAAAATTACAAACTTTTCTTGATGTGATATCATGGATTTCTGTCACAGCTTTAGCAAATAAAACCCAATTAATTATGCTACATATATTTTAGGGACCTGTACCGTGAATCTGCTGTGCGTGAATTCATCCGCAGAGAGGGACAGGCACCAGCGGAGGAGGATCTGTACCACAAGGACAAACAACGCCCACCCAAATTCAGGACACAAATCAAGAACTTGACCACTCTAAAGGAAAATGACTCCGCCCACTTTGAGTGTAAACTGATGCCATATGGTGATCCTACCATGAAGGTGGAGTGGTACAAGGACAACCAACCACTTCATCATGGTAAGTCCTGTATATAACCACTTCATCATGGTAAATCCTGTATATAACCACTTCATCATGGTAAGTCCTGTATATAACTACTTCATCATGGTAAGTCCTGTATATAACCACTTTCTCATGGTAAGTCCTGTACATAACCACTTCATCATGGTAAGTCTTGTACATAACCACTTCATCATGGTAAGTCCTGTATATAACCACTTCATCATGATAAGTCCTGTATGTAACCACTTCATCATGATAAGTCCTGTACATAACCACTTTATCATGGTAAGTCATGCATATAACCACTTCATCATGGTAAGTCCTGTATATAACCACTTCATCATGGTAAATCCTGTATATAACCACTTTATCATGGTAAGTCCTGTACATAACCACTTCATCATGGTAAGTCCTGTATATAACTACTTCATCATGGTAAGTCCTGTATATAACCACTTCATCATGGTAAGTCCTGTATGTAACCACTTCATCATGGTAAGTCCTGTATGTAACCACTTCATCATGGTAAGTCCTGTATGTAACCACTTCATCCTAGTAAGTCCTGTTCTGATACATAACAGAAGTTCTTGTTTACTTACATGTACATAAGAAATATTCATGTCAATTTCCTTTTTCTTTTTTGTTGCAAATTAAAAATATTATCGCCCCCTGTTTCAGGACACCGATTCAAGCCGATGTTTGAGTTTGGCTTTGTGACACTGGACATCCTGTACACATACCCAGAAGACTCGGGAGTGTACGAGTGTAGGGCCACCAATGCTCATGGAACAGATGTCACCCAAGCCACCATCAGATGTAGAGGACAACAGTCCATCATTGCTGAGACACAACTACCAGGAGAGGGGGCGCTGCGGCTACAGGAAATGGAAGAAAACTGGAGAAGGTAATGTGACCATGGTCTGTTTAAGTGTGCTTCCAGTTCGTTAATTATTGAAATGACCAATACTGTAAATCATTCATTTCTAATATTTCATGAGATTCTATTTCTATGATTTAGCCTTGTCCTAATTTTCAGTGAGACATGTTTTTCTCAAATCTTCAGTAACTTGCTCTGTTCCAAGTATAATACAAAATTATTAATGAGAAATGTATTATTTATCATTATGCAAAAGTAATTGTTTTGTAAATGAAATGGTTTGCAATATCAAAGGGACTGGTTCACGTTTTTTTAACAAAATATTTTTGATTTTTGATGTGAAATATTAAAAATATAACCCATATAATGTTGATAGTCAAATTTTGACCTTCTGAATGCAAGGATAAAAATAATATTGTAGCATTAACTTTGTGTTATGTAAACAAAGACTCGAGTCTTTCGATGTTTACAAACAAACCAGTGAAATGTTAATTTTGTAATTCAAAGCATATTAATTTTGCACAGTCACAAATTCAACTTTTAGATGACACATTTTCCCTAAAGAATGTTTGAAATGTGATGGATATAATAAATTTAGATCGATATCCATTTCTTTGAAAACTTTGTAAACAGTAACATACTGCCGTCTTTGTTTACAAAACAAATAACTAACTCTCTGAAATGAGCTTCTGTGATAATGTATAACCTTAATATTTTTGTGAGCCTTTTCAAATACATTAAACAGTAAGATTTTGATTATTAAAAGTGAAAAACAAAATTTGGTGAAAAATCGTAAGTCAATCCCTTTAAATGAATGCCTTATATTGGACAGACCTGCCCAACTGGATGAGAAGGGATTAGAAGAACCAAAGGTGAAATATCCACCCTCTATTGACATGAAGCCAGAACCAACAGAGGTTGCTGAAGGAGAACCAGCCAAGTTCATGGTCAAAGTCAGTGGCTATCCACGACCCAGGGTCACCTGGTGGGTCAATGGAACAATGATCATGACTGTAAGTACTTTATGTAATTATTTCAGTAATTTAGACTCAGTTTCATTTTGATATAAAACTGTTGTACAACAGAGTGCTTCATTTTCTCTCCCATTCAATGAGGTATCTTGAAAGTTTTAGGGTACTGTAAATTGATTCAGTAGTATATGTAGATAAGATATTATAAATTGAAACATTAAAGTCAGTATTTGGTCGGTCTACAGAGTAGCAGATTTAAGATCCGTTACGATGGCATGATGAACTACATGGACATCCCAAGAGTCAGGGAATATGACAGTGGACAAATTCGAGTTGTGGCCAAAAACTCTGAGGGTGAGGCAGAGGCCAGCACGGTCCTCAATGTCCTACCCAAGGAAGACTGGCGATCTCAGCTCAGGCAAGCTCCAAAGGGCGAGCTAGAGATCGAGCTAGACAGAAAGCGCAAGATCGAGCTCAAGAATGTGGAATTCAAACGTCCATTTGAGATTCCCAAAGCTGCTGACTACGAGATAAAACAAATTGAAAGAGGTAAGGAATGCTGGCATCGGGTGCTTTGTTGCTTCCACTTAAAACGGGTATTTCTTGAATTGAGTAGATATTAGAAAGACATAATTAGTCAGCATTACAATGTTTATAGTATGTCTTTAGGTATCACATATTGTACTGTCTCTTTATAGCACATGAAACTAGAATCAAGATGAAACAGGAGAAAGAACAGTTCATGAAAGCTGATTCCAAATTCCTGGCTCATCCCAGACATGACCAGCCTGCTCGAGTAGTCAGGCCAGATCGGCCGGAGATCCAGATGGAGATCCAGAAAGCTCGAATGGTTCCAGTCATTCCAGAACAAGTGATTCCAGCCGAGGATAACAAGATCTCAGAGACACAGATAATGTTAGAGAGACGGGAGCCTCCTGTGTTCATCAAGCCACTCAGACCTCTGAGGGTCACCGAGGGAACACCCATCACGTAGGTTTCATGATATTTACTTTATAGTATTCCGACCTCTGAGGGTCACCGAGGGAACACCCATCACGTAGGTTTCATGATATTTACTTTTTAGTATTACGACCTCTGAGGGTCACCGAGGGAACACCCATCACGTAGGTTTCATGATATTTACTTTATAGTGTTTGTGGAACAAGAATGTGGCATCCGCTATTTCATTGCTTGTCTGGGTTTTTGGTAAATGTATTGGTTGTATGAATTGAAGTAATTAAGTGTTTACATCTGTATTTACTTGAATTTTCGTAAGTCAGTGCGAACAAAGTACAACTTTTTTGTGGAAATACTGACTTGTTCTCCTTTTTTTCAGAATTGAGGTTCAGTTCAAAGGATACCCCCCACCTATCATCTCCTGGTACAGGGATAATTTTGAGATCCATCCATCTCATGATTTCCAGGTAATGAATAATTCGTAGTATTACATCACTCACCTCCATTATAACATACATACAGTAAAACCTGCTTATGATGAAGTTCCAGGGACTGTCCATATTTACTTTGTTATGAGTATAATTAGTTGTATTCAACTATTCATTAATTATTCTTCTAGCCACAAGGCTCACCTCTTTATAGGCACCTGACCCCACGTCTCACGTCTGGTATATCCAGGGGTCCATGTTTATCCTACTCTTTATTTTGTATTCCTTATAGGAGTTCTGAGATTAATCACTGTTCGTTATCTTCACCTTTCATATGTATAAATACATTATATGCAGGTTCACTATAAGTTTGTTTTACTGTATCACAAAATAATATGATAAATTTTCATTTTTATCCATTTTACTGCGGTTATTTGATTAAGGATGTCATGTTATTTTATGTTTTGTAATCCCCTGATCTTCTTGTAGGCCTATTTGTTATTTCCTAACTTTTCTCCCAAGGTAAATGGGGACCACACTTTTAAACATTGTTTATATTCATCTATTATATCACAATGCTTTGAATTAATTTTTCCTAATAATGGTATACTCAAACAACATCTCACACATGTATATGATGTACAGTATTACCAGATGTTTGTCCTCCTGTAGAAGGTTAACATTCCAATTTAAGCTTATAACTCTTTTTTCAACAAATTTTTCTCTTTTTAATTTCACAGTTGAAAGTAAGTATATCAATGATACTCAGTTGTCCAATCGTATCGTAGTTAATCACCCACGAAAAGAGGACATTTTGTAGTCATTACATTTCATAGCAATTCTGTTTTGTGTTACACTGTAACCATGGTAATGTACATGTACAATCACAAAAATCTTAATAAAATTTAGCCAAGAGAAATGGTAAGATGGAAAATAAAATTATGCTTTAGCTTAAATTGAAGATCTTTTCATTTAATAATTCTGAATAATCAAAAAAACAAAAATAAAAAATATTTTAAAAGATACATTGGCAATGCTTTTTCTGCTTCATGAGATACTGTAGATTCCTTATTTTTTGTGAGTACTTAATATTGCGAAATGACTCGTATACGTCAAATCGCGAGAAAATAAATTCGCGAGTGCTCAGTTGATCAAGAGTCTTAACATGTATTTTGCAATATAAACATAAAATCGAGTAATTTTGATTCGCGAATGGTGCTTATTGCAAATTTATGCGATAAAAAATTCCTCGCGGATATTTAGGAATTTACAGTACCTGGAATTATTAAGCAAACTGCACAGATTTATTGAGGCTACAAACTCTGCACTGTCAACTCTGTTCTGCACAGTTGATGTACAAATGTATATCTTTTTATATATACACTTAACGTGTACATTTATGTATATCTGGCATGCTCTGTTTCAAAAGTTTCAGCATAGTATATCATGTAAACAAAACCTCTTGAAAGGCTATTTTGGGTTATCGAGCACTGCTTTGAGTGGTTTTGTTTTTGGCAATGAATATTTTAAAGAAAATAAAAAAGTTCATGACTTTTAGAAAAGTGATAATAAAAAGTGAATGTTTTTCAGTTTGATATTTTTGTCATTATTATGATGCTTATTACTGTTTTCTACGTTAGATCAATACCACAGAGTCCATCAGCACACTACACATCCCAGAAGTTTTCCCTGAGGATACAGGAATGTTTATGGTCAAAGCTTACAACATGTATGGCACGGTCCAGTGTAAGGCCAAACTGACCGTTGTGGAGGAGGAGGAGACCACAGAAAGGGTCAACTCTCCAGAGTTCCGCAATCTGATCCACGACATCAATACCGTTGAGGGAGAACCAGCTACATTTGACTGTCAGTTGACTGGCCGGCCCAAACCCAAAGTACAGTGGAAGAAGGTCAGTAAAATCGATTTTAGAAAAGTAAGCTAATCCAGCACTCTTTATAAAGATATATATGGTTTTGTTCAATTCTAAACACTTGATCAAAATTATTTGATAATAGATTTCATCCAGTGATGGATTTAAGTGGGGGGATTACAGATGTTGCATCCCACTTTTGGTCAGAAGAATTTATGAGAAGATCATCATTTGTACCATTTTGTAATTGGGAGCTGTAATGTTCCTTTCATTTTGTAATTGGGAGCTGTAATGTTCCTTTCATTTTGTAATTGGGAGCTCTAATGTTCCTTTCATTTTGTAATTGGGAGCTGTAATGTTCCTTTCATTTTGTAATTGGGAGCTGTAATGTTCCTTTTTCTGGCAGGAAAGTACATATAATGGTTGCAACCCTCAGTTTGAAATTTTTTTTAAGCAACCACTGGTTTCACATGTTGAAAGCATATTCCTCAAATTTAATCTTGCCATGCGTTTCCAGGACGGTAATTTACTTGAGGAATCTCCTCGCTGGAAGTTCATCGAGGAGGAGGACAACTATACCCTACTGATCTACGAGGTCCAGCCTGAGGACGCCGGTCTGTACGACTGTGTGGCCCTCAACAATGTGGGCAAGGCCACCTGTACTGCCAAACTCAACATCGAAAGTAAGTTAATTTTTGGACCACTTATCAGGTATTCGGAACTTTTTGTATGTAAATATTTGACCATCTTGTGAACTACTGAACTTCTTTCAATGAAACTGGTCAGAAGTGTCTTTGAATAAAAAAAAAAGTCAAGTTTGTTCATATGAAAGATGATCTCCCTTTTAAAAGAGTAAATAATTTTAAAAAATGGAATAGGTAGGGTGATGCAATTGTATATTAAAATTTTCCGAAGTGGAGAAAACATTCATAAGATCTCCTGTATTTAGTGTATATCAATTGTGTTCATAAGTTTGGCCTGGTTGGGTTTATGATAGAAGTCCAGACTCTCAAGAACAATGATTCTATTATAGTTTTGTCAATGTGATATGCAAACATCATTCGAAGTATGTAATTTTTGTTTTTGTTATAACTTTGTAGTAAAGGACAATAATCATATAACACAATGTTTTGTCATAAACCTTAACCAACTTATGTGCATTTGAGACTCCAATCAACTGTGTAGATAGTTTTAAATCTATGATGTTGCATTATGTCTACAGTCCCTGTGAGGTCACCTGAGCCGATGGAACCTCCCACGGAGATCCCAGATGAGGCCCCAACTGTTGCCACAGAACCACAAAATCTGATTGTAGATGAGGGCGAGCCAGCCACCTTTACATGCAAAATCAAAGGATCACCAGGTATGTAGATAACTAAACATGATCTCTGGGTGTAGAAAAAACTCAGATCCATAAAATAGAAATTGCATTGTGTCAAATGTTGAAAGGTAGATAGGGTTTTCAGTTTGTATTCCTTTGCATTCATGCAATGTAACATTGTTTTGTCTTAGCTCCCATTGTAAGTTGGTACAGAAACAACCAGCTGATCAAACCGTCCAAGTACTTCAGAATGGAGTCCTCACCAGACGGTACACACAGCCTCAGTATTCTGGAAGCCTTCCCAGAGGACAGCGGCAACTACCGCTGTGTGGCCCGCAACAAGGCAGGAGAAACCACATGTGGCTCTCTACTCAAAGTTCAAGGTTGGTGAATCTTCAATGGTTGGTTTTGTAGGTGTGATTCTGTGTAACCCACGTATAAGAAAGTGCTCTGTTTGCAAAAGAGATGAATGGGTCATTCATATTTATTATGTGTTTCTCGATTTTCTTTTCAGCATGCTGAAGGATTTAAGAGCTTATGTGAGATAAATACTTGTGTTTAATATTTTCAGGAATGGAGAGTGATGCTGAATCGCCTTCCATTGAGTCTAGGACTCAGCCTCCCAGTTTCAACCAACCCGTCACCAACACCCTGGTGGTGGAGGGAAGCACCGCTCGATTTGAGGCTAGATTCTCAGGTGTGCCACCACCAGAGATCACCTGGTTGAGGAATGGTCTACAGGTGATACAGAACTCCAAGAATTACCAGGTACTAGACAGTTTTATTGATTCATATGTTTTAATCTTTGTTATAGTGGACAAAACATGTCCTCTTTAAGTTACTGAGAGTGAATACTACAGAATCCTTTAAATTTGTGGGGAATCCTTTAAATTTGTGGGGGCCAGTTTTCATGGATTGTCGACATTTTAAATTTTTATTGAGGTGTAATTTCGTGGATATTTTCTGTACTTTGAAACATTTTATAAATTTTGTATTTCGTTATGGTTTGAAATTCATGAGGAGTCCCAGCAGATTCCATGAAAATTGAGCCCCCTTGAAATCTATTGATTACACAGTATGCAGATTAATCCTTGGATTTAAATGTTTTGTTTTTACTATCTATTTTGGTTTACATAATTGTGATGGTGACAAGAGAACACTACTTCTTTCTTCCTGTAGATTGAGAAGAATCCTACGTCCACTGTGTTGACCATCAAACAAGCCTTCCCCGAGGACAGCGGGCTCATCACTTGCCGAATTAAGAACATTTCTGGCACCACCGAGTGCTCTGCTGAGCTGTATGTCCAGGGTAAGTGCTCCGCTGAGCTGTATATCCAGGGTAAGTCCTCACTGTGATGTTAAACAACAGAGAAGACTGGACAAGGTAATACAGACACGACGGCTGTTTCCATGAAAACAGAGCGTGACGCTGATGGAGCAGATAAGAGCTGTGTTGCAATCTTGGAAAGCATGATTTTACCTGTTTCTGAAGAGATGTGTTAAGAGTACTATAAAACGTAAAGAGAATGCGAATGGCATGGTGTACATTTATGTTTTATGTGCAAATGCTGTGTGTTTTTCAGATTCGTTTCGGAGGCATGCACGGAGTCCACGTCTACATAACATAACGATGATATATCATTATCTTCATGCAATGATGGCAAACAAAAATCAGATTTCCCTTGTGGAGATCTTATTTCGGTTTGTGAGTTTGATGTGATGTATTTTAAGCATGACCTACACAGGACATGCTCCTATGATATTATATAGTGATAGCATGACAGTTACTCTAACAAAAATTGCCTTACAGGAGATGCTCAGTGTTTGTTGTTTAATTCTGCAGAAGATATTAAATCCAGTTTTTCTTTCAGCATGATCTTGATATTTGTTTTCTATACTAATATTTTACTGCTATGAATTGTATTGAATGTTTTATAAAACTTTGCTTTGGGACATTTTGGAGCAGAAAATGTTTCAAGAATATATTTCTAATTAATTCACTAACAAGTGCACTGACTTAAAAAAAAAATCAGGGTGCAAAGCAGTTTGAGTTTAGATAGGTCTGTGCATGAAGAATGAGCATCGATTGCATGATGAGAGAATTTTACATGGCCTCCAAGGGAGTAGCAGAGTATCCTCAAAGGTATGCAAAAAAAGATCAATGTATACTTACATATTGTATGAAATAAATGTCTTTTTGAAAATATGTGAGGGTATGAACTGTGATACTTCACATCATCATAGTTCAGGAAGCGTGTTAGTGCTTCATGAAAAGTATGCAGGTGTGAAGCATAGCAATTCATACCCTCATGTATATTCAAAACTGAAACTTACTTTTAAAGATTTACATTCTACTTTTATTTCTTTGAAAATTCCCAGCTGTTAAAGATAGATGCACTATATTTATTAAGATTCATGCACACATTGTACACAATCGCAGCGCATTCATGAGGAAATGGCTTTCATTAACTGTAGAGATATAAAAGGCAAAAACATTGAGAATATGAATACTGTTGATTGAATTACAGTGTTATTAACGTGCCTGATAATCAATGTCAATTCATAGGGTTCTCGTTAACTTAAAGAATAATATGATAGCAGGTTTTGATTTTGATTTTTCTAGACTCGGAGGAAGCGAGACTTTTGGAAGAAAAATACATTACAACAATTAAAACAAATCCACCAGAGTTTATCAAAGCTTTAACACCTGTAAAAGACATGAGACCCGGTGAAGATGTGCGTCTGGAGGCCCAGATCTTGGCCTACCCCCCTCCCAGGTACAACTGGTACTTCAGTGGTAAGGAGATCATACCCTCCGATCGACGAACGATCGAGCAGGATAAGGACACCCTTGTCTTGATCATTAGACAGGCCCAGCCTGAGGATGAGGGAGATTACACACTGAAAGTACAGAACGAGATGGGCGAGATCACCTGTCGCACAACACTGACCATTCAAGGTAGGTCAAGTTTTTTACCATAGGTCAACATGGCTTATAGATTGGTTGGTTGTATATCACTTAACGTCCCTCTGAAGAATCTTTCACTCATGGAGACATCACCATTGCCAGTGAAGGGCTGCAGAATTTAGGCCTATGCTCGGCACTTATGGCTTTTAAGCAAGGAGGGGTCTTTATCATGCCACACCTGCTGTGATACTGGACCTCAGTTTTTGTGGTTTCATTGGAGGACCGCCCGTCCATTAGTCACCTCTTACGATTAACTAGGGGTACTGAGGACCCATTCTAACTCGGATCCCCACAGGATTGAGTTATTGAGGATCCACAGTGTTTAGTAGCATTCATATAATAGGCCACATCAAAACACATTTCATATTTGTGGGATTTGGTATTGAAGGTGAATTTGAGCAAGGATTTTCCTCTTAATCTGCTGTAATCATGTAATAGATGTAGTCTTTGGTGAGACAAATACTGGTGCTTTTTATAGGGAAAGAGAAAGTGGTATCCTTGCCTTTCACGGATACCAGACAACAGACAATGACAGTCACACAGACGACTACCACCATTACCAGAGAGGAGCACACTGTGTCCCAGATGGTCAAACCAATGTTTACAGAACCTCTAGAACCAGAAATCTATGTCAGAGAAAGAGGAATTGCCAGGTAAGAGAAAGCTGTGAGGATCAATGCCTGATTTTGTATGACCAGTCCAGGTTTGGTCATTTCTCTTACTAATTATTCATGTTGCACTCTTGCAGACTGGAGTGTAAGTTGGATGCCTACCCACCTCCTCTGGTGACTTGGTTCATCAATGGTATGGAAGTCCATCCTTCTCCTCACTATGAGGTCCTTTATGAAGATGGTAAATCTGTACTTCTGATTATTGAAGTTGGACCTGAAGATGTTGGCGAGTACACATGTAAGGCTGTCTCAGAGCTAGGTGAAACCGTGTCAAGCACCACTCTGTATGTACAAGGTAAGGTATACTTATACATACGATGTCTGCTGATGATATTTTAGGCTGCTGTTCAGAACTGTTGATATAAAGAAATGTATTTCTCGTACAGAACCGGCCACAGAAGAGATGCCTCAAGTACCTCAGCGACCTGAAGACACGGCCTATTTACAGCCTTCTCCTTCAACCTCAGTACAGCCTCCACGCTTCACTGAACCACTGCAGAGCATTGAAGTTGTGGATGGCGAGGAGCTGAATGTACCCTGCAAGGTCGCAGGAAAACCACCTCCTCAAATTTCCTTCTTCCATAATGGCAAAAATATTGACCAGGATGAAGAGTATGTTATCTCATACAATCCCGACACAGGGGAGATCACTCTGCTGATCGTAGAGGTTTTCCCAGAAGATGAGGGAGAGTATGTGTGTGTGGCCCACAACCCAGTTGGAGAAGCTAGCACCAGGATGTATCTCAGTGTTCTAGATTCGGGTCCTGCAGAAGAGGAGATATACGAAGAGGCTCCAATGGATGTAGATCAAACTGAAGTAAAATTCAGCATTCAGCTACCCGAAGAGCAGATGGAGATTACAGAAGACGATCTAGTACCACAGGTAGTAGCTAGCTATTCATATCTTTTAAAATAATACATGTTATTTCTATGTGGTTTAAATTTGCCTAGAATGCATGTACTTTTAAGATTGTAGTATTGAAACTCACATGTATAATTTATTGCAGACTATTGAGAGACCAAAAGTTGTACCATTACAAAAGGAGGCCCCTAGATCCCCTTCTCCGGAGGTTGTGTACCAGGCCACTGTTCCAGTTCCCCAAGCTCCTGAAGAAGCAATGGAAGAAGTCCAGGAGGAGGTTCTGGAACAGGAAGTCAAACCCAATGTCATCCAAAGACCCAAACAGAAGCCACTTGTAGAGGAAAAGGCACCAGAGGAATCACCAGAGAGAGAGGTTATCACTCTGGTTCCTGAAACCAGAAAACCAGCACCAGAAGAGGCTAAACCTGAGGTGTCGGAAGAATCAGTTATACCACAAATTGTGACAAAGAAAATTAAATTACCAGGAGAAAAACCAATCGATGAAAGACTTGGTAAACAGGATTCAGTACCTGGAGAAGAACCACCAAAGAAAAAACCAGACGTGGTGGCTCAATTTGAAACTGTCCTTGTACCAGAAACCACAGAGGAAGCACCACCAGAATTTGTTGAGGCGCTTCAACCACAGATCCTCCCTGATGGAGAGGAGGTAACCATGACTTGCCGAGTGGTTGGGAGTCCCATTCCCGTGGTGAAGTGGTACAAGGATGGTCAGGAATTAGTGCCAAGTCCCGACTTTCACATCTGCTATGACGAGAACACTGGAGTCTCCACACTAACTATACCAGAGGTCTTCCCTGAAGATGCAGGTGAATACTCCTGCACAGCAGAGAACATGTTTGGTGATGCCACAACCTCAGCTAGTCTTGTTGTTGACAGTAAGTGTTTATCATATTATCAAAAGAAAAATTCTAGCAAGTCATTAAAATCATTGACATAGTACTGAGATATGTTGATTTTGTAGCCATGCCAGATGAGGAGGTTCACAAGAGGACCCAAGTAGACACCAGTGTTTCTGAGACTTTCACACTGACTCAGGATTTCACTGATTCAGCTGTGTTAGAGACCCAGGAGCAGTACAAAACTACTCTGGACATCCCACCTCAATTCATGAAACCACTGGATACTGAAATCACAGCCAAAGAGGGAGGAAGCACAACGTAAGTTTAGGATCCTATACAATTTTTGTCTGAAGCACTCTGCTTTAGATTCTACATACAATACAAATATAGAGTACCCTGTACACTATAAAGGATGAATAATTGAAACTCGTAGATGTATCACGTTTATATTTAATGTAATTGTGAAACCTTGAATTGCAGACTTGAGGTTGTAGTAGCAGGAGAACCGCAACCAAAGGTCACATGGTACAAAAACGAGGTACAGATTCTCCCAGACAACAGAACGCTGATTGTTCCGGAGAAAAATGTCACCAAGCTTATCATTGATCACCTTCGTCCTGAGGATGAGGCTGAATACATCTGTGTAGCAGAGAATGATAGAGGAGTGGTTACATGCAAGACTAAGCTCCATATTATTCGTAAGTAGTACTCACCTGTCTAACTGATCAATACACAATCACTGTGTCCATCTGTCTGTCCCAGTTTGAAATATTACTTTGTAATGTACAAACATTACATTGTCATATTCCAATGACCTTGGGATTTGTCATGGACTTGAATGAAGGTCATTTCAATAAGGTCAAGGTAACAAAGATTCATTGGTGTCTCAGTCATGTATTAATCCCACTAAGACAGTTCTTACTGTAGATTATCAGTGTATTTCTTGTGTAGAAATAATGATCTTTATTATCTTATAGCAACTAGACGAGTGGAGTTTGAAATACCGGAAGATAAACCAGAGAGAGTGAGAGATACAACTATACCAAAGTATGCTGTATCTGAAGATGAGACCGCTCCCAGTGCAAGTGAGGATGAGTTACCAGAGGACAAAATCATACCTCCTGAATTCACAGAGCTTCTCCAACCAGTCACCATTCGTGATGGAGAACGTATTGAACTGACGGTCCGATTCCGAGGGTTCCCTGCACCACGGATCCGATGGTACCACGAAGGCAAAGAGATCATGAACAGTGCCGACTTTCAGATTACTGTTGACTTCAACAAAGGGGAGAGTACTCTTGTAATTGTAGAAGTGTTCCCCGAAGATCAAGGTGAATACACGTGCACAGCCAAGAACAAATATGGGGAGACCATCACCACTTGCCGACTCAATGTCATTTGTAAGTATTTGTGATGTTTGCAGTTCAGTTTGTTTTTTACATTATATACTGTTATCAGTGAGATTTTTTCTTTATCAGTTAGTTTCTTCCTATTATTTTGATTTTGAATAGATATCCTGTTCTTCTTTAGACTATAGCCATTAGAAGTGCATTCTATCATAATGCATACAGTTCTCTCTTCCTTGCATACTAGTATAGTTTATTCTGGCACTTCTTTTGTGTGATATTTTGTGCATATTCTCTAGCCCAACACCAAGAAGGGAATTGCCTGCACATTATAAGATGCTCTAAATATGGTCCATGTTTCAGAAATTGGCATTAAATACTGTACTAAAAGTTTTCAATAAAACAAAATCATCCATTTACTTGCATTCGTGAAAAAGTATCTGTAAAACAATTGAAATAAACCTAGCTTTTGTAATTGTAAATCATTTGGAAACTTTAGAACAAACTAGTTTGAAATAAGTGGTTGAATCTACAACTATAGATGTAAATAGAGCCCTTGGTCTCTCACATAGTCTCTCCTCTATCACTCTAAAGCACTTTATCACTCTCAAGCTTGCTGCATAATCACTATCCTTACACTCCCATCCTTCTTTTCAGCACCGGAAGAAGAAATCCCCACCAAAGAATTCACTAGAACACACATTGAAGTTCAAAAAATGACCCAACCCAAACCTGTTCATGAAATCCATACGTCTCAAATGAGAATTACAGAGCTCACAGATGAAGAAATCCCCGAGATCCCGGAAACCACCAAATATAGTGAGATGATTGAGGTGGACCATAAACCAAAGGTCACTGAATCATTTGGGATTATTCCTATACAACAGGAGAGACAACCACAAGGCCCAGTCCAAGTGGAAATCCAGCTTGGAGTTCCTAGAACCATTCCTCAGACCACCACCTCTGTTCTAACAGAGACCACAACATACACACAAGTCATGTCAGAGTTAAAGGAAGAGCCAGAGGTGTTCCCTGAAATCAAGGAAGGAGACGGAGTGCACAAAACAACTGTCACCATGAAAAAGGAGGAAGCGTACGGACCGATGGAGTTTAAATTAAAATTACCCGAACAAGAGAAAACAGAAGTAGTAACCAGCACTCACCAACTTGTGACTGAGGAACGTAAAGTCACAGAATTGAGAGAATCGCCAGCTGAGAGGCACACAGAGACCATAGAGATTGTTCAAGATCAAGCTCCTCAAGATGTAGAATTCCAAGTTGTGTTACCAACAACAGAAACAACAAAAACTGAAACAACAACAGTAGTGGAAAGACGGCAGTCTGTTCAGAAAATGGAGGTGGAAATCAAAGAGACTTTCATGAAACAGAAACCAAAGCAGACAGAATTTGTCATTCCTCTCCAAGAACAATCAGTTGATGTTACTGAAGTAAGAGATATGCCACGACCAACTGAAGAACAGATAGAGGAAGTTAGACCAACTATTGAAAAGGTTGACAAAGAGCAAGAGGTCCCATCTGAAGTTTCAGAACTTGTAGTAGAGGAAACTCCAGTTGCAGAAACTGAAATGCATACTACTGATACAACTGATGCATCCTTCACAATGGTGATTGGTGATATTCAGACTCCAGAGGTTGCCCAACCAGGTGACAGTAAAACAGAAGAAATGTCTGTAGATTTCACTCCCCAGGTAATGGAAGAAACAGAGATGACATTCACTTTACAATCCAGTGCAGTTGTAAGTGAAGATGTCCCAGAATCTTCAGCTGAAAAACCTGAGGAAACTCCTGTGTCGGAGACCCAAGCACCAGTAGATGAAATTCATATAACTGAACGGGACACAATAGAAATTGTTAAAGAACCTGAGGAAAGTGAGGGCATTGAAATTGAAATTGACATCTCTGATAGACTTCCAGAGGTTACTGAAGTTAAATCTGTGGAGAAAGTGACAGAAACTGTGACAGAAGAAACCACACTTCAACTGCCAGAATCTCATGAAACATACAAAGATGAAGTCACTTTTGATCTGCAAGGAAAACCTTTAGAAGAAATGCAAATTGACATTCAATTAGAAAAATCAGATAGGCAAGTGCCTATCCAACAAAAGATAACAGACATTGAAACTGTTAAAACTACCGAGAAAGAAGCAGTTGTTCTGCCAGAGACATCTGAAACAGAACTCAAGGAAATAGTCATTGAGACTGAAGAAAAGCCACAAGAGGACACATCTGTTAACATTCAGTTAGATGAAAGAACAGTAACTGAGACAACAGATCAGAAAACAATGGAGACTGTGGAATCTGTTGAAGGTTCTTTCACCTTTAAGATTCCTCAAACAGAAGAAGTACATATAGATAAAGTAACATATGAGACAGAAGAGAGGCCTTCCGAGGCTGTAGAAATGACCTTCCAAATACCAAGAGATGAAACTTTGGCTGAAAAAGAAACCACAGTGTACACTGAACAGGTGACCAAAGAGAAACAAGAAATTGTAGAAGTACCTGAAACAGAGAAAGTTGAGTCAGAAGAGATTGTGATTGATGTTCATCCTAGACCACCAGAGTCTGTACAAATGACAGTTCAGTTAGACTCTGAACAAACTGTTCCAGTCACATCAGATACAACATATACAGAGCAAGTAACACGAACTGTGACTGAGGAAGTGCTTCCAGAGGTGTCCGATACATTCACCGATGAGATCACTGTGCAAGTTACTCCAGAAAAGCCAACCGAGCCTGCGGAAATGACTATACAGTTTGATACAACTTTAAGTGTACCAGTTCAGGAGGATACCACTGTTACGGAACAAACTATGACAATAACAGAGGAAGCTACAGAAAAACCTGAGATTTCCCAGACATATACAGATGAAATAACTGTTCCTATCACTTCAGAAGTAACTCAAGAAGAACAGATCATAAAAACAGTGACAGAAGAATCTATGCTTCCAGAGGTGTCAGATACTTACACAGATGAGGTCACATTGCAGGTCACCCAGGACAAACCAGCCGAACCTGTAGAAATGACTTTTCAATTTGACACAGCTTTAAGTGCACCAGTTCAAGAGGATACCACTGTTACGGAACAAACTATGACAATAACAGAAGAAGTTACAGAAAAGCCTGAGGTTTCACAGATCTATTCAGATGAACTTTCTTTTGAGATCAAAGGACAGCCCACAGAATCTGCAGAAATGACAATAAAACTCGAATCGGAGAAAGATACACAGATACAAACAGAAACTGTAGAACTACCGATCAGTATTGGAACATCAAGAGAAGAATTTACCATTGCTGTTGAAAATCAACCAGATGAAGGAGCTGAATTTACTTTTCAACTTCAAGAAAGACAGGTTCCAGAAACCATGCAGACTTTCATGATTGACCAACAGGATGAAATAGATACGGGTGATCAAAGAGCACCCGATTCTGCTAAACAGGAAGTAGTAACATATCAGATTGGTGAACAACCTTCAGAGGAACTTGAAATGACCTTCCAGATTAGTGAGGATGAACAATATGCAACACCAGATGATAGTTCAACAACTACTGTAGAGACCATTAAAGAGTCATTTACTTTCCAAGTTCCTGAAGCAGAGGGTATGCAGATGGAAGAGATGACATTCCAGCTGCCTGAACAGTCAGAAGTTGAAGGAAGTGTTAGAGATGTGGAGACAACCACAACACAAGAAACTGTGTCTGATTCTTTCACATTCCAAGTCCCAGAATCCGAGGATCAACAGACTGAAGAGACCACTTTCCAGCTGACAGAAGAACCTTTGAATGAGTTGAAATCATTAGATGAAACAAGCACAACAACAAAAGTTGAACGGATAATGGAATCTTTCACTTTCCAAGTTCCTGAAACAGAAATTGAGACCACTGAACTTGAAGTGCAGCCATCGCAGGATTCTGAAATGACAATTCAAATTCACGCTGAGGACATTTCTCCAGAAGATGTTGAAATGAAAGAAACAACTACTAGCACAACAAAGACTTCCACTGAAGAAATTTTCTATGATGCACCAGAGACACAAATGGAGGAAATAACCCTTGAAATAGAAGGAAAACCTCAAAAAGAAGTTAAGCTGACATTGAAAATGCCTGAAAGTGATAAACAGATCATCGTCACGGAAGAGCAAACTACTTTGAAAGAAAGCTTTACAACTAGAGAAATCTTTGATGTAGAAATTCCAGAAGGTCACAGTGCTCCCATGTTTACTTGGGGCCTGACCTCACTCAAGGTCATGGATGGAGAGGAGGCAAAGTTCAGATGTGAGGTCACTGCAGAACCAATGCCTGAAATATCCTGGTTCCATGATGACAAACAGCTAGCAGAAACTCAGGATTTCAAACTAACTTATGACATTGAGAGTGGATCCTGCACATTGTTAATTGTGGAAGTATTTCCTCAAGATGCAGGAGAATATCGCTGTGAAGCAATAAACCCCTATGGCAAAGCAATCACAAGAGGATTCTTAGAGGTGGAAGGTAAGACAGTGTCTGCAATGTGGCTTTGTTCTTACTCATCAGTTCTCATCATACACTGACTCCTAATACAACTCATCTCTTCCATTGAGTCTGCATGCACTGTCCTTGTTTGCTTTATCTATTAGATGTATGTGCTTGTACATGTATATTTATGTATGTGCTCTGAAAAGGCACAAATTCTCGTTTCATTGAATTAACTTTAAAGAAAATGCTTTATATGTTGTGTGTTTTCGAATATGATGAATATAAATCTAATATCATTTTCTGTAAGAGACTTTATGTGTAATAATCACGAATATTATTTCTTCTTTATACTGTAAGTGAATTATATTTTGTAGCTTATGAATATGTACCAGACACTGAGGAAGCATCCGATTCAGTGATGTCGTCACTGGACACTGCATCCCCTAGACCACTGACTGAATCCGACTCGGAAATGACAACATTGCCAAAGGAAATTTTGGAGGAAATGAGAAAAATGCAGGAGAAGATGGAAATCGATATTGATGAGGTATCAACGAGAAAACTAGCAGTTATAATGCAATCTTATTGCTTTGTACATGTTGTTAGGTTGGTTAGTTGGTAGACATTGGTTAGGTGGGAGACATTGGTTAGGTGGTAGACATTGGTTAGGTGGGAGACATTGGTTAGTTGGGAGACATTGGTTAGTTGGGAGACATTGGTTAGGTGGTAGACATTGCGTCTTGAAAAGGTGAAGATAATGAACAGTGATCGATCTCATAACTCCTATAAGGGATTCAAAATTAAGAGTTGGGCAATCACGGACCCCTGGGTATACCAGAGGTGGGATCAGGTGCCTAGGATGAGTAAGCATCCTCTGTTGACAGGTCACACCCGACGTGAGCCCTATACTAGTATCTTGATCAGGTACACAGAATAATTCGTAGTCAAAATCAGTATGTAAAGAACAGCCTAACAATACGCTATTTCCGAGTTACTCAATAGTTAGTTCCCTTCATTGAACTCTTGCACACGATGAGGTGCAAAATATGTTCTTGTATTCGCTCGGTGGGTACAAATGCTTATCACTGAGTTCATATATTGCCTAAAGGATGATTACCAGACGTCATGCAACCACCCGAATTGCATGGACACACAAATTTAGTAAGTTTATGAGTATTTAATAATAAAATAGCTTAAGTAAAAATCAATAATCATCATCTCTCTTTGAAAAAAGTATCACTCGTGTAGCAGAGGAAATAAATGATAAGTTCATATTCAATTTTATGGCCTAATTCAAACAAATTATTCTTAAAATGGTCAATTTGATGCATACCAACGGCTGATATAAACAAAATTGACGCATTCAGAACTTTTATCCTATTTACATAGCCAGTCTATTCTGTAAGTATACATCTTGTACCCACCAAAGCGTTCAACAGAATACTGAACGTACCTCCATCACAAAAGAGCTGATATATCGGAAATTGCTTATTGGTATAATACATCAAACTTCATGGGCAGTTTGGTCTTGACGTGTAGGCCACCTTTATTGATTTTCAGTTCAAAGGTCATGGGCATTTCCTTCTCTGTGGAGGTCTCCATATGAGTGAAAAATTCTGAGCCAGACATTGAATAATATACCATCAATCCTTCTCTGCATACACTAAATTTTTTTGGACTAATAACTAAAGAACTCTTTACTTGAAATTCATTCATAGTCAGATTGATCATCACTGATGACCTTTTCAGGTCAAAAGGTTATGCAGCTTTTTATTAGGCATACATCATAATTGCTGTCTGCCCAAGAACTCAGTCATGAAGCATCATTGACAGATTGATCATGACTTGTTGAATTTATGTCAAAGGTTGGGGAGCTTTTTGTTCTGTCCATTTATTAACTAGATTATTCTTTACCCAATAGTCAGAAGACTTCATGGGCAAATTAATCATGAATAGCGGATGACTTGTTGAATTTTTTTGTTAAAAGGTCAAAGAGTGGGAAGCTTTCTGCTCTGTCCATCCAATAAATCTTTACCTGATAGCCATAATACTGTATAACGAGTATTTTCTGTGGTTGTTCATTTTTTGCAGAATTTTGCGGATTTTTGAAATCTGAAAAAATTACAATTGCAAAATATTTGCATAGATAAATAGGTATGATGCAACCAAAGAAATTGGAAACACAAAAAATAATTTACTGCTTCTTAGGGATCAAATCTCAAAAATTTCCACCCACTCAAAATACCCGTTATACAGTATTTCATGGGAGGGTTTATAATATGCAGTAGATGACTCATATTTATTTTCAGGTGAAAAACCATGATGCCTTGTATTATGCATGTAATATACATGTAACTGATTTTTGACCAATGTCTAGAGAACACTTTACCTCATAGCTATCAAACTTCATTCAATTTGATTGTTTGATTATGAGTAGGAAATGATCCCTATCAAAGGCAAATATCACTTTGTTTTATATATGTGATTTCATTTGGAAGAAAGGGGGCTATATATTCACAAACATTTATGTTTCTTATTACGATATGTAAATAGAAGGATACTGATAATACTCTTTGTATCATTATTACAGGAGGAAGCTGGAGAACTAACTCCTACTGAAACTGAAACTGAGTTTGCTCAACTCGCTGAAACTGAACTAAACCTTCAGAAGCCAGGCATTAAGGCATCAGAGTTCAAATCCCAACCTCTTACAGAAACCACTCTGGAAACAACACCAACAGAAATTTCAGATGTTCCAGAACAAATTGCATCTCAAACTTATGTTTCAGAAGATAAAGCACAACCCGAGACTTCTGCACCTAAAGAATCCTTAGCTCCACAATCTGAGTTGTTAGGTGAAAAGACTAGTGTTTCAGAAATTGTATCTGAAGCTCCAGAAAAGACAGATGAGAAAACCATTGAAATGGAAGAAGTTCAACCAAAGAAAGAAATCCTGCTTGTGAGAACTGATGAACTCATGGCAAAGGAAGGTAAAAGTGAGGTTTCAGAAATCGAGGCACCTGAAAGTAAAGAATCAGTTGTATCTGAGGTTGAAATGGATGTGGAAAAGATTACAAAAGAAACAACAGAATCTCAGACTAAACCTATTTCAAAAGATCTTACTGAAACAACAGATGAAGTACCTTCAATAGTAACAAAACAGACAGAAGAAACTGAAATTGAAACTCCTCTTGAAAAGTCCTCTAGAGAGTCTGTAGCAACAAAAACAGATATTGTTTCTGAAAGGCTAGAAGAATCTGAGGTGTCAGCTGTTACAGATGTAAAAAGTGATCTAGTGGAATCTTCTGAGGTTCTAGATGAACTACAAATCACAGAGTCCAAGACGCCTTTGGAATCCAAGGTTGAAGTGGAGGCAACAGAAACTGGTCCCATACTTACTGATGTTGCTGAAGTTCAACCAGCTGAGACAAAGGTAACAGAAGAAACTGTCTTGGAAATAAAGAAGCCAGAAGAAGAAATCCCAGAAATAAAAGAAGCCCCAACATCAGAAATCCCAGAGGAAGCATCACAAGAAGTGAAACCTGCTGAGACTTCCAAGGAAGAAATTACAATCACCGTTACTCCAGTAGAAGGAAAAGAAACACCAATTTTTGTAACAGCAGCTGAGCATGAAGCACCAAGATTCTTACTTCCTTTAACGGACGTTACAGTCATGGAGAACACTACACTTAGACTTGAAGTGACATTTACTGGCTCAGCAGAGATCATTGTGAAATGGTACCTAGATGGAGAGGAGATTGTGCCATCAGAGGACATTGACATAATTATGGAGAGCTACAGAAGTGTGATGGTCATCCACCAGGTCTTTCCAGAGGACGAGGGTGAATACTGGGTAGAATGCACCAATAAAGAGGGAAAGGCAAAGTCCACAGCATACCTCACTGTTCTTCGTAAGTATTTTATCATACCTCACTGTTCTTCGTAAGTATTTTATCATACCTCACTGTTCTTCGTAAGTATTATATCATACCTCACTGTTCTTCGTAAGTATTTTATCATACCTCACTGTTCTTTGTAAGTATTTAGGATTATTCTTTAACTATATATTGTTACATCATGGTATGGTAATAACATATAGATACTCATTCTGAGGTAATTAGTGAATGTAAAGGAATTTACTGATATATTTTAAGAAGTGATATTATTGCCCTTTCCTGTGATTTGCTGTTGCAATGCACTAGTTTTTCAAATTTCCTTCCACAAGTTGTGCTCCTTTTTCCACAGATGTTTACCATGATTTTAGCACACTATTTCCTTCCTAGAAATTCCCATCTCTATACCCATCGTAAAATACATGTTAAGCATCAATTTAGTATAATCCTGTTCAGTTTAAATCTTAGATTTTAAAGTACTACAAATGTTATGACAAGTAAAATGTGCTTGATTGATTTCTTTTGAAATAGAATTGAATTAATTGAACTGTCGGAAATTTCAGATGGCAATTAGTGTTATCAAAAAAACTTTAAAAAGAAAATGATTCGTTAGTCTGTTAAAGGTATCATTGGTTGATTTAATTGTTTAGAGTTATGTACGTATGTCCAAGCAAGAGTATTTTACTCACACGTATATATAAACCGCTTTAGGTGAGATGTCAATTTTGGCTTGTGCTTGGTGCTCTTGAGGTATTTAACTATGAGGGTTTCTTATCGTATAACTTTGAATCCAGTTTTTAAAAAGTTTTATCGAAAAGACCCACAATTTTCATTTCTCTTGCCAAGCACTTGGTGAAGGAATCAACATCATTTTTAATTGTTTGTGTCCATCACTGGTTGGAGGGGAAACATTAAAGGAAAAATCAACATGTTCAAAAAATTAATTTGATGTTCAAATGTAGAATTTTAAGATAAAAGTTTGATGATATACTCTTTACCATTCCCATGCACGCCTGTACCATGCATTGTGATACCTCCCATTTTAGCATTGAGTGCACCATCTAGTGCTGTTCCTTCTGATGATGAATCTACCAGGGAAGCACAACATCAGCCATCTGAAATCGAGAAAGAGATTCCAGCTCCCAAAGATGAAAAGAAGGTGACATTTAGAGAGACAGTTGAAGTTTGTGAAACTTACTTGGATGAATTTTCCACAACAGAAGAAGAATCTGCAATGGAAGAGGTTTCATCAGATGAGGAACCTTTCCCAGAGCAAGAAGATTGGTATAAAGAAAGCTCTTCAGAATCATTTCCAGAGAAAGTATCTGAAATACCTGCTCCAAAGGATGAAGCAGTTATTGAAGAAAGAGATGTAATTGAAAAAGCACCAGAAACTACCATTGTATCCAAAACCGTCACAGAAACTGAAGAGACAAAAGTCAAAGAAACAGAAGATGTTGATCAATCTAAACCCGAAGACAAAAAGATAGGTCCAGAAAATGTGTTAATTCAGGAAGAAGAAATTAAACCTTCTACAGTGAAGACAGAAAAGAGTATTCAAATACCATCAGACACTACCCCAGTGTCTGTAAACATTGATGTCCCTGCAAGCAAAGAAATCACAGAAGTTTCCAAACTAGAAACAAAAGTTGAGGCAGATGTTGATGCTGAAAAGATCATTGAAGAGGTTGAAGAAGATACTACTCTACCCAAAAAACAAACTTCAGAAAAGATTCTGCCTGAAGAGTTATCCCCTGTAGAGATTTCTGCACCTGAGGAAGAAACTATTACAGAAGAAACAGAGACAATAGAGATATTGGCAGACTCAGTAGATGCTGTTGATGAAAGGAAGCAAACCACTGAGAAGGAAACACAAGATATTCCACAAGAGGAAAGCAAACCTACAGAAACTTTTACTGAAACTATGGAAATTTTACCAAAGGAAGAGGATGCACCAGTTGAAGAAAAGACCACAAAGACCATCGAAATCATGCCTGAAGCCGGTCCGGTATCTCTGGATATTGATATTTCTCTGGGGAAAGAAAAAACAGAAATCACAAAACTGGAAACTACTGTTGTAGAAGAAGTTGTGGATACTGAAGAAATCATTGAAGATATTGAAGACCAAGACAGTGATGTAAAATCCACAGAAACATACAAAGAGTCTGTGGAAATGGTTCCTGAGGGGAAACCTGATGAAATGTTGTTAGAGACCACAGAAGAAAAATCCAAGGAATCTCCAGTTGAAGAAACCTTGAAAGAAGATGTAAAGAAGGAAAGGGAAGATAAAACATTCACAGAAACAGTTGAAATACTACCAAAAGATATTGAAAAGACAGAAGAACTGAAAACATCTCCAGAATTGAGTCCAGTTTCTATGGAAATCGATATTTCCGACGAAATTGATAAGGTGGCAGGAGAGATTCCTGCATCGGAGATTGCTGCACCAACAGAGGAAACAATAACCAAAGAAAGAGAGACGATTCAAAAGTCAGAAATAGTTGCTTCATTAGAAACCATTGATCAACCACTGGAGACAACAGCAAAAGATCTGGGACAATCTGAGGAAGATAAACCCAAAGAAGAGATTTTTGCTGAAAGTTTAGAAATTTCACCCAAAAAGGAGGAATTGCCAACTTCAGAGAAAACAGAAAAAGTCACTCAAATATCCCCTGAAGCTGGGCCAGTCTCGTTGGACATTGATATCTCAGTGGACAAAGAAAAAACAGAAATTAGCAAACTCGAAACAACGGTTGTGGAAGAGGTTGACACTGAAGAGATCATAGAAGAGGTTAAAGAACAAGATGACACTAAAGTAACAGAAACCTACAAACAATCTGTTACAATTAAACCTCATGAAAAAGAAACATCAGAAAAGATTCAACCTGAAGAGGTATCACCTGCAGAGATTTCTGCACCTGAGGAAGAAACTATTACAGAAGAAACAGAGACAATAGAGATATTGGCAGACTCAGTAGATGCTGTTGGTGAAAGGAAGCAAACCACAGAGAAGGAAACACAAGATATTCCACAAAAGGAAAGCAAACCTACAGAAACTTTTACTGAAACTATGGAAATTTTACCAAAGGAAGAGGATGCACCAGTTGAAGAAAAGACCACAAAGACCATCGAAATCATGTCTGAAGCCGGTCCGGTATCTCTGGATATTGATATTTCTCTGGGGAAAGAAAAAACAGAAATCACAAAACTGGAAACTACTGTTGTAGAAGAAGTTGTGGATACTGAAGAAATCATTGAAGATATTGAAGACCAAGACAGTGATGTAAAATCCACAGAAACATACAAAGAGTCTGTGGAAATGGTTCCTGAGGGGAAACCTGAAGTAGTGTTAGAAACCACAGAAGAAAAATTCAAGGAATCCCCAGTTGAAGAAACCTTGGAAGAAGATGTAAAGAAGGAAAGGGAAGATAAAACATTCACAGAAACAGTTGAAATACTACCAAAAGATATTGAAAAGACAGAAGAACTGAAAACATCTCCAGAATTGAGTCCAGTTTCTATGGAAATCGATATTTCCGACGAAATTGATAAGGTGGCAGGAGAGATTCCTGCATCGGAGATTGCTGCACCAACAGAGGAAACAATAACCAAAGAAAGAGAGACGATTCAAAAGTCAGAAATAGTTGCTTCATTAGAAACCATTGATCAACCACTGGAGACAACAGCAAAAGATCTGGGACAATCTGAGGAAGATAAACCCAAAGAAGAGATTTTTGCTGAAAGTTTAGAAATTTCACCCAAAAAGGAGGAATTGCCAACTTCAGAGAAAACAGAAAAAGTCATTCAAATATCCCCTGAAGCTGGGCCAGTCTCGTTGGACATTGATATCTCAGTGGACAAAGAAAAAACAGAAATTAGCAAACTCGAAACAACGGTTGTGGAAGAGGTTGACACTGAAGAGATCATAGAAGAGGTTAAAGAACAAGATGACACTAAAGTAACAGAAACCTACAAACAATCTGTTACAATTAAACCTCATGAAAAAGAAACATCAGAAAAGATTCAACCTGAAGAGGTATCACCTGCAGAGATTTCTGCACCTGAGGAAGAAACTATTACAGAAGAAAGAGAGACAATAGAGATATTGGCAGACTCAGTAGATGTTGTTGATGAAAGGAAACAAACCACTGAAAAGGAAACACAAGATATTCCAGAAGTGGAAAGCAAACCTACAGAAACGTTTACTGAAACTATGGAAATTTTACCAAAGGAAGAGGATGCACCAGTTGAAGAAAAGACCACAAAGACCATCGAAATCATGCCTGAAGCTGGTCCGGTATCTCTGGATATTGATATTTCTCTGGGAAAAGAAAAAACAGAAATCTCAAAACTGGAAACTACTGTTGTAGAAGAAGTTGTGGATTCTGAAGAAATCATTGAAGATATTGAAGACCAAGGCAGTGATGTAAAATCCACAGAAACATACAAAGAATCTGTGGAAATTATTCCTGAGGGGAAACCTGATGAAGTGTTGTTAGAAACCACAGAAGAAAAATCCAAGGAATCCCCAGTTGAAGAAAAGACCACAAAGACCATCGAAATAATACCTGAAGCTGGTCCAGTATCTCTGGATATTGATATTTCTCTGGGGAAAGAAAAAACAGAAATCTCAAAACTGGAAACTACTGTTGTAGAAGAAGTTGTGGATTCTGAAGAAATCATTGAAGATATTGAAGACCAAGACAGTGATGTAAAATCCACAGAAACATACAAAGAGTCTGTGGAAATTATTCCTCAGGAGAAACCTGATGAAGTGTTATTAGAAACCATAGAAGAAAAATCCAAGGAATATCCAGTTGAAGAAACCTTGGAAGAAGATGTAAAGCATGAGAGGGAAGATAAAACATTCACAGAAACGGTTGAAATACTACCAAAAGACATTGAAAAGACAGAAGAACTGAAAACATCTATTGAATTGAGTCCAGTTTCTCTGGAAATCAATGTTTCCGACGAAATTGATAAGGTGGCAGGAGAGATTCCTGCATCGGAGATTGCTGCACCAACAGAGGAAACAATAACCAAAGAAAGAGAGACAATTCAAAAGTCAGAAATAGTTGCTTCATTAGAAACCATTGATCAACCACTGGAGACAACAGCAAAAGATCTGAAACAATCTGAGGAAGATAAACCTAAAGAAGAGACTTTTGCTGAAAGTTTAGAAATTTCACCCAAAAAGGAGGAATTGCCAACTTCAGAGAAAACAGAAAAAGTCATTCAAATATCCCCTGAAGCTGGGCCAGTCTCGTTGGACATTGATATCTCAGTGGACAAAGAAAAAACAGAAATTAGCAAACTCGAAACAACGGTTGTGGAAGAGGTTGACACTGAAGAGATCATAGAAGAGGTTAAAGAACAAGATGACACTAAAGTAACAGAAACCTACAAACAATCTGTTACAATTAAACCTCATGAAAAAGAAACATCAGAAAAGATTCAACCTGAAGAGGTATCACCTGCAGAGATTTCTGCACCTGAGGAAGAAACTATTACAGAAGAAAGAGAGACAATAGAGATATTGGCAGACTCAGTAGATGTTGTTGATGAAAGGAAACAAACCACTGAAAAGGAAACACAAGATATTCCAGAAGTGGAAAGCAAACCTACAGAAACGTTTACTGAAACTATGGAAATTTTACCAAAGGAAGAGGATGCACCAGTTGAAGAAAAGACCACAAAGACCATCGAAATCATGCCTGAAGCTGGTCCGGTATCTCTGGATATTGATATTTCTCTGGGAAAAGAAAAAACAGAAATCTCAAAACTGGAAACTACTGTTGTAGAAGAAGTTGTGGATACTGAAGAAATCATTGAAGATATTGAAGACCAAGACAGTGATGTAAAATCCACAGAAACATACAAAGAGTCTGTGGAAATTATTCCTGAGGGGAAACCTGATGAAGTGTTGTTAGAAACCACAGAAGAAAAATCCAAGGAATCCCCAGTTGAAGAAAAGACCACAAAGACCATCGAAATAATACCTGAAGCTGGTCCAGTATCTCTGGATATTGATATTTCTCTGGGGAAAGAAAAAACAGAAATCTCAAAACTGGAAACTACTGTTGTAGAAGAAGTTGTGGATTCTGAAGAAATCATTGAAGATATTGAAGACCAAGACAGTGATGTAAAATCCACAGAAACATACAAAGAGTCTGTGGAAATTATTCCTCAGGAGAAACCTGATGAAGTGTTATTAGAAACCACAGAAGAAAAATCCAAGGAATATCCAGTTGAAGAAACCTTGGAAGAAGATGTAAAGCATGAGAGGGAAGATAAAACATTCACAGAAACAGTTGAAATACTACCAAAAGACATTGAAAAGACAGAAGAACTGAAAACATCTATTGAATTGAGTCCAGTTTCTCTGGAAATCAATGTTTCCGACGAAATTGATAAGGTGGCAGAAGAGATTCCTGCATCGGAGATTGCTGCACCAACAGAGGAAACAATAACCAAAGAAAGAGAGACGATTCAAAAGTCAGAAATAGTTGCTTCATTAGAAACCATTGATCAACCACTGGAGACAACAGCAAAAGATCTGAAACAATCTGAGGAAGATAAACCTAAAGAAGAGACTTTTGCTGAAAGTTTAGAAATTTCACCCAAAAAGGAGGAATTGCCAACTTCAGAGAAAACAGAAAAGGTCATTCAAATATCCCCTGAAGCTGGGCCAGTCTCGTTGGACATTGATATCTCAGTGGACAAAGAAAAAACAGAAATTAGCAAACTCGAAACAACGGTTGTGGAAGAGGTTGACACTGAAGAGATCATAGAAGAGGTTGAAGAACAAGAAGATACAAAAGTAACAGAAACCTACAAACAATCTGTTACAATTAAACCTCATGAAAAAGAAACATCAGAAAAGATTCAGCCTGAAGAGGTATCCCCTGTAGAGATTTCTGCACCTGAGGAAGAAACTATTATAGAAGAAAAAGAGACAATAGAGATAATGGCAGAGGTAATGAGCTTAGAAGATTCCGTTGATGGAAGGAAACAAACTAGAGAGGAAACACAAGATATTCCAGAAGTGGAAAGCAAACCTACAGAAACTTTTACTGAAATTATGGAAATTTTACCAAAGGAAGAGGATGCACCAGCTGAAGAAAAGACCACAAAAACTATCGAAATAATGCCTGAAGCTGGTCCAGTTTCTCTGGATATTGATATTTCTCTGGGGAAAGAAAAAACAGAAATCTCAAAACTGAAAACTACTGTTGTAGAAGAAGTTACTGAAGATGTAGTCCAATGTCAGGAAGTAGTAGAGGATAAAGTGGATGTTCCACTAGAGCATTTAACATCTACTGAAAGTGCCCAGGTGTCATTGCAGGTCACTCCCCAAAAAGGAACACCATCTGTTGTAACAGAATTAGAACATGCTAAACAAAGTGGTGAAGAGAAACCAGATATTATAGAAGAGCAAAAACCATATACACCAGATCAAACAGTAATAAGCTGTACACAGCTATCAAGTGACATCAAAGTGCAGGAGTCAGAGACGATGGTATTGGAGACGGAAACACCGCATATAGAAATAACAGATGCAGAAAAAGAAATCGAAGCTCCGCAAAAGGAAGAATTAGTTGAAAAAAGAGAGCAAATAGAAGTGACCGATACTTATGGACAGAAGGAGATTATAGCCGAAATACCTGCACCACAGAAAGAATCAATAACAGAAGAAGAAATAGTAGAAAAATTGCCAGAAAAAGCTACAACATCCACTGAAATCTCAAAAACTGATGTTCAGCATCCTGACGAAGCTACAGATGATGTTGCAGAGATATCACAAGAAGTGACTGAACAACCACATATCCAAATGATTCATGACAATTCAGAAAGAGTTTCAACTGCTGATAAAGCGGCTACAATAGTAAATGAAAGCTTACCACAGACAGAGGGAGAAATAAAGGAGATTAAGTTGGATATAGAAGTAGAGGCTCCAAAAGAAGAAATAACAATTGAAACACGGGCAACTATTGCTGTGAGTGAAAAAAAGAAGACATGTGCAACCGTGGACATCCCAGAGCAATTGACTATGTTGTCAGAGGAGGTTAAACAAGACCAAAGGGAACATGTTGAAGTATCCATTGATAAGGAAATGTCACTCAAGAAAATTAGTGTAAAATCAACACCTGCAGAGAGTGATGTGCAGTTTGTGTCTGAGGAAGAGACCAAAGAACTGTTACAAGCATCTCATGAAAAACCTACAATTTTACCAGAAGGAGAGTCAACTGCCTCTACCCTCACACAGGACAGTGAGGAATCACTTGCACCTGAGAGCTTTGTAGAGAAACCTTTGGATGAACAAGTGGAAAAAGTGAGAGAACAAGTTCAAGATGTAATCAAAGAAGATAAAGCTTCAATACCAGTTGATAGTGCTTTTGTGGTAGATGTTAAAGAGAGTCTCTCTCTGCCAAGTGATGAGCAATTAGCTGAGCTTCGCACAAAGGATATTCCCAGTACTACCCTTGAAGAAACTACTTCTGAAGTCATTCCAGAAATTGAAACAAGGCCATCATTGAAGAAACCAGAAATGGATGTAGCAGAACTTGTTATAAAAAGTAGGGAGGAAACAATCGAGAAAGAGTCATGGGAAGTAGAAGAGGAGAGAATTGAAGACGTTATGGAGACCAAACCAGAAGATAGGACATCTATATCTGTTTCATCCACTTCTCAGATAATTGAATCAAAAATGGATGATGTTGATAAAGTTGATTTACTTGATAGTGTAACCATCCATGCATTTGCTGAAAATTTTTCAAAAGATGTAATCAAGACTGTGTTGATGCAAGAAAGCGAAATTTCAAAGGTCACGCCAGAGGAATCTCAGCAAGATTTAAGAGAATCTGATGTACAAGAACCAAAGGCAACTGAAGTTACTGGAAGCAGTTTGGAAACTAAAGAACACTCGGACGTGTTGCCAGAATATAAAGAGGAGACAACAACATCATCAACAATTCAGGAAACTGTTGAGGCTCCTCTCCTGGAAAAAACTGTTACATTTGACTCTGTTCAGGAGACAGAGATGAAAGATAAAGTTGAAATTGATGAACAAGTATCAGAAATTGATGTAGTCAATGCAGTAACTGAAGATAAGAAAGAGACTGTAGTTTCTCCAAATGAAAGTGATGACATTATTTCAGAGGCCGATATTTTAACTGAAAAACTCGAAGAAAAAGCAAAGCTTGAAGTGACAGAAAAAGATATTCAAATAGCCGTGGATGAAACTGTCATTTCATGTGATACTGTTGAAGAAAAGGAAGAGAAGAAAGATACCGTCAGTGTAACTGAACTAGAAGACATAGTGGAAAAGAGTTTGGTAAAAACACAGAAAGAATTTGAAGTTCAGGCATCAGAAAGTATTCCACAACTTTCCGACTCAACAGACATTGATATAAAAACATCTATCGCAGATATTGAAACAGTTGAACAAAGCCTTGAAACGGCAATATCAGAAGAGAGTACTCTTTTTGACACATTGGAAAAAACACCAGATGAACAGGAATCATTGACTGTTGGAGAAACAATTGTTGCTTCTACCAAAGATGAATGTAGTGAGAGTGCCAGCGAAAAAACCCAGGTTGTTCCAGTTGAAGAGTCAGCAAATGTAATTGAAGTAGAAGATCTTGGTGATAAAATTTTATCTCAGGCTGCTCTTGATCAAACTAAACCAAGTTTGAAAATGCCTGTTACAGAAATGAGTGTTCCTTTTGATTCTTTAAATGTTATTGGACCGGATGATAAAGCACTTCCTGCAGAAGAAACAACTGAGACGGAAGTGAAAGGAGAAATTGTTGAAGATGAGGAGAAAGAATTCCAATCCAGTCCTTTGAAAGAAACACAAGAACTTCAAGAAATCGAAGTGGTTGATGAAAAAACTGAGATAAAAGCAGATACTGATACAGTTAAACCAAGTCTTACATCAGCAGTTTCTGAAATCAGTGCACAGTTTGATTCATATGAGCAGACGAAAGATACAGACAAATCATCAACTGCTGATGAAACAACTGTAGAGAAATTGAAGGAGAAAACATATGATGTTAACAAAGAGGAGTCGATGGTAGATACCACTCAAGACACTACCGACTTGAAATTATCTGAGGATTTGGAGGTAGAGACAACCTCAACGGCAAATACTGACATTGTAAAACCTAGCATAGAGAGACCAGTTGCACAAGTAAGCATACCTTGTGACACAGTGGATGAAGTTTCAGAAGACCAAGCAACTTTAGCTAAAGAAACGTCTGAAGAAGAAATAACAGAAACATCATCCGAGACTGCTGAAATTGAGACCAAAGCTACAACATCAGAAGAATTAAATGTCCTTGAAGAATCAAGGGATATCATCGAAAAAGATTTACTGTCAGCACAAAGTGAAACAGTAAAATTGGAATCAACAGTCGCAGAAATCAGTATACCAGGTGACATTGCTGAAGAAACTGTAGACCTACAACAACCATTTACTGCTGATGCAAAATCATATTCATCCATAGAGGATACACTCTCATCAACTGCAACTGTAGATGTTGGAAAGCCAAGTTTGGAAACCTCAGTGTCTGAAATTAGTATCCCAACTGAAACCACAAGGGAAAGTGAAGACAAGGAAAAATCACTTGTTGCAAAGGAATTGTTTGAGGAAAGTGTCATGGAAAAGCCATCTGAAGAGGAAGAGAAAGCCACCAAAGTTACTCCATCAGAAGAGTTAGCTGTTTTCAAAGATGTTATAGCAATTGATGAAAAGATGCCTGCCACAGCTGACACTGAAACTTCAGAGACACCACTCAAAGCTGCAGAAAAGGAAATGGATTCTTCTTTTGACACATTGGAGATGAAAGCAGGGGAAATGCCAGTTATGGCAGTTGAAACAAACCGGGAAGCAGCAATACAAGAAGAAATTACAGATTATGATAAACAAGAAAGCCTTGTTGTTCCAAGGAAGGAATCTACTGAAATTCAAGAATCACAAGTCATTGCAGAAAAAACTGTCATGGAGTCAAAGGAGGAGATTGTTGAAGCGCCCACTGAAACAGCAATTGCTCAAGTTACTGTTCCATTCGAAACAGTTGATGAAGTAAAAATGGAACAAGTATTGGCAACATCTGAAGAGAAAATAGAAAAACAAACAAAAGAAAAATCTTCTCAAGAAACTAAGGAGGAATGTGAAGTAGTTCCAACAGAAGAATGTGTGGAAGAAACAGTTCTTGATATAGAGGAAAAGACTGTATCTGTAGCATCAACAGATATAGAAAAACCAAGTACACAATCTCCATCCACAGAAATCTTTGTACCATGTGACACAACAGATAAAGTTGATCTGGAAGAAACACCAGATATTGCTGAAGAGACTAAAGAGGAAGCAGTCACAATGTATACCAAAGAAAAAGAGGAGAAAGAATCACAAGTTTTCGTCAAAAAAGAATTTGTAGACCTTAAGGAGTCTGAAAAGATTGCTGAAGAACCTATTTCTCAGGCAGAATTGCTTATGACTTCTCCAAGCATTGAGGTACCTCTCAAGGAAGATGTCTCACATGAAACATTAGAAATGATACAAGAAAAGGAACAACCTCATACAGCCAATGAAGAAATGGTGAAAAAAGTTGATGAAAAAGTAACAGAATTGGTAACACAAGAATCTCAAGTTACTCCAACAAAAGATTCTCTACAGTTGGAAGATAGTACACCTGTTCAAGATGAAAAACCTGTCTTAGAATCATCTGCTGAGACAGTAGAATCTAGTCTACATACAGCTGTCACTGAGGAAAATGTACCCTGTGACTCAGTAGAGATTAAAGAAAAGGAAAAACCACTTACAGCAACAGAGGAGGAAATCAAGGAGATTAAAGAAAATGTCATCAAGGACATGGAGGAAGAAACTCAAGTTACTTCTACAGAAGAGTCAATGTCTCTTCAAGACTCTGAGTCCATTACTGAAAACTTCACAACTAAGGCAGTCATTGATACAGAAAAACCCAGTCAGGAAACACCTGTTTCAGAAGTTACTGTTCCATGTGATACTGTTAATGATATCACAGATAAACAAGAAATTATTAAAACCCAGGAAACCAGTGAAGAAGAACAAGTAGTCATACCTACCAAAGAAACCATGAAAGAATCCATGGTGATTCCCTCGGAGGAACTTGTTGAAGAAAAAGATTCAGATACAATAAGTGAAAAACTCACAACTGAGGCGAATATTGACACAGAGAAGCCCAGACTTGAAACAGCTGTGACTGAAGTCAGTGTTCCTTTTGACACTTTAGAAACTGCTGAAGATGACAAGGAAGAACTAAGTATTCTCGAACAAACAGAAAAAGAAGTTTTAGACCATGTAGCTGCAAAGAAAGAAGAGGAATCTTATGTAGCTCCTTTGGAAGAAATTGTTGAGACCAAGGATTCTGGTTTAGTAGATGAAGTAATATGCACAGATACAGTAGCTGTCAAAGAAGACAGGGAAGTAGATGCTCTAACAGAAACACCATTGTCTAAGGAATCAGAAACAAGCAAGGTACCCACACATGAAGAAATTGTTTCAGAGAATGTCACAACCCCATTGGAGGAGTACAGTAATGAAGAAGTAATTGAAAAACAGGAACAAGAAACAAAGGAGAAGACTGAAGTGAAACCTCAAGTTCTGTCAGAGTCTGCTGTTGAAGAGGATGTTATATCTGATGAAATACTAGAGAAAACAGATATGAATGAAATAAAGAAACTTGCAGAAAATTTTGTTGAGCAGATTTTCCTTGATGCTGTCAAAGAGTTAAATCAACCAACAAAAGTTACTGAAGGAACCCTTCAAGAGATACCACATGATTTAGAGGAGACGGCATCAGAAGTGGTAGCACTTGGAACAGAAGTGACAGAAGAGGACAAGACTATTGAGAGTACACAGCTGCAACTTGCTGAAAAAGAAGAAATTTTAGAGCAAGAAGTCCCAGATGAAGTAGGAACAACCAGAGTAGAAGTTGTAAATGAAGAGGCAATAAAAGAATCTCCTGAAACTGATGAAAAGGAACAAGAAGTATCTGATATATTGTTGGAGGTTGATACCTTAAAAAAGAAATATGTTGTAACAGTTGAAGTTCCATCACCTAGATTCATCAGTATGCTGGAAGATATCACTATCAAAGAAAGCTCTACATTGTCTCTACGAGTTGATTTTGAGCAAACATCAGACGTAACAGTTATGTGGTTCTTGGATGGAGCACCAATCACGAGTTCAGAGGAAATCACAATAACCGTGGAAAACAATTCCACAACATTGACGATACAGGATGTTCTGCCAGAAGATGAGGGAGAGTACAAGGTGGTTATAGAGAACTCAGCCGGTACATCTCAGACTTCCTGCTACATCACAGTGCTTTGTAAGTATTATGCACACATTCAGAAAGTAGGCATACATAATAGTCAAACAAAAGTATATCATTATTTGGAAATTTGTATATTTTATGAACAAGGTTTATTCCATTAATGACTTTAATTTTTTTGTCTTTCAGATACTGTGCATTACAATTTTAAATGGTTGAAAGTGTGTTCTTTTTTCCCCATCATGCACATTCACTTTATCCCTTATTTGGTCCTCAAAACACACGTTTTCCATAGTTCTTTGCACAGTCTTATAAAATAATGGTTTGATTATGTGTTGAATGTTTTATGTTTTGTACTATAAACAGCCGTAGATGAGGAAAAACAAAAGCAAAAACCCAAACCTAAAGTAAGCGAAACAACTGCTAAACCTGACGAAGTCAGCCAAGTCTCCATCGAAGTTCAAGAGCAGCCTGAAGGTGTTGCACTTGAAATGGACATCTCTGAAATTTCAGAGACCAGTGCAGTTGAAGTTTTGCTGAAAAAGGAAGAGATAGTCAGTTCTGACAAATCAGCCATTGAAATCACATTAGGCAGTACCCAGAAACCTGGTAAGAGATCGCATATTTTTATCCGATTTTCAAAATAGATCATCAACTAGAGTGACTCTGGAGAATATGTTTTTGAAATAATAACAATTTCTATGATTTGGTAAAATTCATTGTAAAAGACAGAATCCTTTATAATGAGTTTAAGAGTGAAATTTGTAATACGCTGTGTGATTATGTAAAAGGATGAAAATTCTGTAAATATTTTGTCAGAAGTGGAAACATTACCAACAGAAGAGACCCCAGCTGTAGAAACAGCTGAACTAGACATCACAGAGAAAGACAAGGGGGTGGCTGAAGCTCCCCGTTTCACAAAGACCCTCCATCGACAGTTTGAAGTTAATGAGGGATTGTCGATAACACTTGAATGTGAAATTTCTGGAAAGGAGACACCTATTGTTACATGGTACCAGGTAAAGAAAGTTCACCTTTGTACAGTATTAAAATTTTAATCCAGTTTTTCATTCTGTGATATTCAGGTGACCATGGTGGCCCTATTAATTTCTGATAAACAGGCAGGTATGAAATATAGGGGGACAAAATGAACATGCCTTGTCATTTATGTATTTAAGGATGAAGAGCCGATCACTCCTGACGAGCACTTTGTTACCGAGTTTGAACACGGTATATGCCGCCTGACGATTCACAATGTGTACCTGGAGGATGAAGCTGAGTACAAGTGTGAGGCCGTAACTAGTCAGGGTGTCCTTAGTACAGTGACAGAACTTTTCGTGGAAAGTAAGAATCACCTGTTGACATGGCAACTTGCACTCCTGGAGTTGCTTTTAACCACTCTCACACAATTTAGAATGAGCAGTGTTGGATTCAGCATTCTTCCACAGGCATTAAACTGTCAAAATTATTAAAGAAATAAAAATCCAGAAGGAGTATTATAACCTTTATGGAATGTTTTCAAAGATTTATTTTGCAATATTGGATCTTATTTCCCTGTGATTGTTTTGCTGATCCAAATTTATTCAAATCTGACCTCACTTTGCACTTAACAACACATTTTCCATGTGATTTTACAGAGAAGATAAACATGAATCTTATAACCTTCCAATCCTGGAATTGCTCTGCTGAAGTCTGTCAGATTTTTATGATTACCTGCTTTAGTTGCTTGAGTAGTTAGACAGAGTTTCTACTATGTAGTTTTAGTAAATGGCTTGCTTTGACCTTGAATTATAGAAGTAAGACATGTTGAAATTCAAATACCCTGACATCAAAGCTCATGGCATTAGCATTGTAGCTTTGAATGAGAAATATGTGCAATGAATGACATTTTATAAGGAAATGTACAGCCACATTGTCACGAGGTCTGGTTCTTTCATTAATTATGGTTAACATTTCTTTTTTCGTTTATCTCTTAACTTGTAATTTACAATAATGAGGTTCTATTTTTGAAAGCATTTAGATAAAACTTTATTAAGAGTTAATATAAAGAGTTTAATTTTAAATTCAAATATGTTCTTTACAAACATATTTGACCTTGTTTCTTTAGTTCTCGGCTGTGACATATTTAATTGAACAGAAAGACTAAAAATAATCTTAATACTCTGCTGTACCTTGAAATGAGAACAAGAAAAAAATATTTACCCAAAAGGGAGTTATGTCTTATTTCCCATATTTTATATTTGAATGGGAGCTTTTTTGTATTTTAGTTATTTTTTTTTTAAATAAAATTATTTTGAAAAATCTTATTTGTTCTTTTATTTTTGCATGGTGTGATGGAATGTCAGTAATGAAAGGGTGTGCTATCTAATATTTTTAACCGTTATTTCCAATTGACAATGTGGCTTTAATTTAGTAATTTTTTAAACCCCAAATCATGTCATTCGTTGCATTAATTTTCTTTTCCTGACGACAGACAATATTTTATTTCTTACTTAGCATGCAGCTCTATCTATTACCATAAATGTCATTTAATTTTGTCATGTAGAAAACAATTACTTGAAAATCGATTTGCATTGAATGAGGAATGATAATCGATGGGTTTTTTTTTCCTTCGTAATTCAGTCATGCAATGAAAATCAAATTAAATTATCTATTTTAATTGATTTATTAAAGTATGTCAAACCTATTCATATTACCATAACAAATATTTCATGTGAAGTTTTTTAAGATAATCCGAATTTACTCTGTTCCGTTTGTCTAGAATCAAATGCTGGTGCTTGTGTCTTACTGCATGAGGAAGTCTACAAACTTGAAGTAAATGTCGAAATGCACTGGAAAAAAGTTCCAATCCGGACCTTATCCAAACAGTGACCACTGCTTAGTTTTGTTTTGTTGACTGTTCTGAGAAATCTCTCAGTTTGATTGTTTTAGATTACTTGCAGCTGTTTGTTAAACCTTGTTGATCTCACAAACATATCAGCTAAGGAGATGCTACAATTTAATCTGATGTGGTTGTACTTGGTTGTAAACTTTCGAGGAGAATTTGTATTTCAAGACAACCAATCTTTCAGCCATTTACAGAAAAAAATTTAGTTTAAAATTTTGGAATTTGGTTCTTTGTTGGTAGATGATCAAAACATGAAACAGTTAACCAAATGAAGATTCTGCACCCCCCACTCCACCCCACCCCCATTCATCTGATTGATTAGATGACACTCTTAGCAGCATTAGACTGAAAATACTGCCAGAATAGTTGTAGATGTCGTAGACTAGTACTGCACATATAATAGCAATCACTCCAGGATATTTAGATATAGTCATGTGTAGTGTTGTTGTGTCTTAAATGTTCTAATTTGAAAGACAATAAATTTTGGAAAGATAATTCTTAAATCTTAAAAGAAACAATTTCATGAGAAAAACTTTCATATCAATATTTTTTTAGAGTAATAATTTTTGTAGTAATAGTCTTATATTCTTCGAAGCAATAAATGAAAATTTCTTTAAACAAAACGTAAATTATTTTTAGAAAAACATATTTCCGTTCTAGAACCCCAATCTGGTGCTGCAAGTGAGTCTGACCAATCAGATGCTTTATTACAAGATCATGTGACCTGTCCCACAGAAAGTGTACCAGTGTTAGGTGGGCTACCACATTTACCAGAAGATGATAGCATGAACTTGCTGCTTTTAATATTATTTTTTATTTTCATACTTTGGAAAGTTGCAAATTGGATCTACAGTTTTGGTAGCTGTTTCTTATTTTGTATTTTCTTTAGTTTTGGTCATTGATTTAGCAAATGAAACAAATACCTCATTTTAAAAAGCCATATGTTGTATGACAAATTTTGTAATTGCCAAGTTTTGAATTTGAATGAGCAGTTAAGTTGAAGAAATGATCAGTAGATTATATTTTGCATGATCAGCTGATATATTATGAACTTGAATAATTATGTTTTTTTCCCCTTGTTTTATTTTGTTTGTGCATTTTAATTTATTTTTGTAAACAATTGTTTTAAAAGCAAGTTCTAGGAATTTGAAACAATTTAAGACATATGCAAGCCAAAGATCAAGGCTAGGTGAGCACACTTTCTCTTTTCACCTCAGGAAAATCTCAGGGAACAAAACAAATGTCATAGAATGATCTTGCTTTTAAAACATTTGTGATTCGTAATGCAGGTGAGCTTATCTAATAAGCACACAAATCTCTGTATCATCTGTTGTAATGAATCCTGATTCTGGATAGTGCAGTTAGTGAAAATCAGACAAATTCAAAATTTGTAAAGGTCATCCAGTAGCGTGCAATCTACCTGTAAAGGACCAAATAAAATTATCTCTAAGAAAGCAAATGTCTCGTCTAATTTCTTGTGCATGTTATTGTGAATCCCTTTGTTGTAAAACCTTGTCAGCTTTCTGCATGTTCCAGAATCTTTGATGCGCTTATCAAAACGCAGTGTTTGTTGTACAGCTGGTCTTAACCGATAAAAAAAAAATTCACCTTTGTTGTCACTCTCTGAAGTAAACAGAATATCCACAGTTTCGTAAAAATTATCAGAATGGATGATTATACTGTTTAATACGAACTATGCTCACCTGCATTTCAGAAGTATATTGCTATATTTATGTTTCAGATCACTCTCTCTAGTTTTGTTTCAGGTTTGCATATTTTAGTATTTCATGCTCTGTTAATATTTCACGTCTTTGATTTTTGGCTGGTAATACACATATACTTCCTCTGTGAGATTTCTCTTTTTATAGAACTAGAAAGTAAATCTTGCCATGGCACATGGCAGTTTTTCGTTACTGACAAAGTACATGTATGATGAATTATGTGTATTGCCAGCAGAAGCGATTGTTTTCAATTTCAAGCTTTGTGAATGTATATTTTATTACCTGTATGTGCAGCTATAGAAACTTTAACAGACACTAATCGTCAGTAACTGTCATGTGATGATTTTGATATGAAAGGAATTCAGGAACAATGATCTTGCTGTTTTCTTTAAATTTGTTCCGTTTGCGAACTTTAAAGTTTTACGACTGAATTTATAGTTTTCCTGAATTCCTTGTTAAGTGCTAATGCATGTTTTGAGTTTTGTAGACAATGTCCATCCTTGCATGCCTCTGGAATGAAAAAAAGGAAAATGTCGCAGCTCTGCAGAATTACAGAAACTATGGCGTAATGACCATGATGTATTGTAAATATGATCAGGGACTCCTTTTGCTGTCAGATGTACTTTCTGACTTTCAAACTTCACATAAGAATTATTTGTGAACCAGTGTCACCACCAGAATCTGTTTTTGATATACATTGTAATTCGGAATGGTAATGGCAGTTTTATTTGGTGATGGCAATTGTTCAAATATGATTCTGATTTCTCATGTCTGTGTTGTCTGTGAAGCTTGAGTAATAAAGTACTTTTGACAGAGGGAGTTTAAAAGGTAATAAAAGAAGAAAGAGGTCAATGAATACAGGTTTGAACAATGACCAGTTTGTTAGTTTAAACAATATTTATTCGTAAATAATTAGATAATGTTTACAAACAATGTCTTATACATGAAATAGATTGAGAAACAAGCCAAAAGGCTTATATTAATCTCGCTCTAAATATCTTACAAGTAAGAGGTGAATGAAAGTTCTAAGTAAAATAAGTCGTATACTAATTATTACAATACATGCAAAAAGAAATAGGAATAAGAGAGAAAAGCTGGAATTGAGTATTGTTTGTTAGAAAGATTCTGAATAATGACCAGTTTGCACAAAAATGTCTAAATAATGATTAGTTTGTAGAAAAGTGTCTAAAAATGACTAGTTTTTAGAAAAGTGTCTAAATAATGACTAGTTTTTAGAAAAGTGTCTAAATAATGACAAGTTTTTAGAAAAATGTCTGAAGAATGACTAGATAAAAGAAATTTGTCTAAATAATTAGTTTGTAGAAAAGTGTATAAATAGTGCATAGTTTTTAGAAAAGTGACTAACTAATGACCTGGTTTTAGAAAAATGTCTAAATAATAACTAGTTTGAAGAACTATGTATAAATAATGATTAGTTTGTAGAAAAGTGTCTAAGTAATGACCAGTTTGCAGAAAACTGTCTAAATAATGGCCAGTTTGTAGAAAAATGTCTAAATAATAACCAGTTTGTAGAAAAGTGTTTAAATAGCGACTAGTTTGCAGAAAGTGTGTAAATGAGAGGTTTGTGGAAAAGTGTCTAAATAATGACTAGTTTGTAGAAAATGTCAAAATAATGACTAGTTTGTAGAAAAGTGTTTAAAGAATGACTAGTTTTTAGAAAAGTGTCTAAATAATGATTAGTTTATAGATAAATGTCTAAATAATGACTAGTTTGTAGAAAAGTGTCTAAATAATAAATAGTTTTTAGAAAAATGTCTAAATACTGATTAGTTTGTAGAAAAGTGTCTAAATAATGACAGGTTTGGAAAAAATGTCAAAATAATGACCAGTTTGCAGAAAATTATCTAAATATTAACTAGTTTGTAGAAAAGTGTCTAAATTTAATAATGACTAGTTTTTTGAAAAGTGTCTAAATAATGACTAGTGTGTACAAAAGTGTCTAAAAGATAGCTAGTTTTGAGAAACGTGTATAGATAATGACCAGTTTGTACGAAAGTGCCTAAATAATAGCCAGTTTGTAGAAAAGTGTTTAAATAGTGACTAGTTTGCAGAAAGTGTGTAAATGAGAGGTTTGTGGAAAAGTGTCTAAATAATGACTAGTTTGTAGAAAATGTCAAAATAATGACCAGTTTGTAGAAAAGTATTTAAATAATGACTAGTTTTTAGAAAAGTGTCTAAATAATGATTAATTTATAGATTAATGTCTAAATAATGACTAGTTTGTAGAAAAGTGTCTAAATAATGACAGGTTTGGATAAAATGTCAAAATAATGACCAGTTTGCAGAAAACTGTCTAAATAATGGCCAGTTTGTAGAAAAATGTGTAAATAATGACTAGTTTGTTCAAAAGTGTCTAAAAGATAGCTAGTTTTGAGAAACATGTATAGATAATGAACAGTTTGTATGAAAGTGCCTAAATAATAGCCAGTTTGTAGAAAAGTGTTTAAATAGTGACTAGTTTGCAGAAAGTGTGTAAATAATGAGAGGTTTGTGGAAAAGTGTCTAAATAATGACTAGTTTTTAGAAAAATGTGTAAAGAATGACTAGATATAAGAAATTTGTCTAAATAATGATTAGTTTGTAGAAAAGTGTATAAATAATTCATATTTTTTAGAAAAGTGACTAAATAATGACTGGTTTTAGATAAATGTCTAAATAATAACTAGTTTGAAGAACTATGTCTAAATAATGATTAGTTTGTACAAACGTATCTAAATGATGGCCAGTTTTTAGAAAAGTATCTAAATATTGAACGGTTTGTATAAAAGTATCTAAATATTGAACGGTTTGTATAAAAGTATCTAAATAATGACCAGTTTGCAGAAAAGTGTCTAAATAGTGACTAGTTTTTAGAAAAGTATCTAAAAAATGGCCGATTTGTAGAAGTGTCTAAATAATGACCAGTTTGTACAGAAGTGTCTAAATAATGGCCAGTTTGTAGAAAAATTTCTAAATGACCAGATTGTAGAAAAGTGTTTAAATAGTGACTAGATTGCAGAAAATGTCAAATTAATGACTAGTTTGTATGAAAGTGTCTAAATATTAATTAGTTTGTACAAACGTATCTAAATGATGGCCAGTTTTTAGAAAATTGTCAAAATAATGACCAGTTTGTAGAAAAGTTTTTAAATAATGACTAGTTTGTAGAAAAGTATCCAAATGATGACCAGTTTATAGAAAAGTGTCAAAATAATTATTAGTTTGTAGAAAAGTGTCTAAATATTGAACGGTTTGTATAAAAGTGTCTAAATAGTGACTAGTTTAGAAAATTGTCAAAATAATGACCAGTTTGTAGAAAAGTTTTTAAATAATGACTAGTTTGTAGAAAAGTATCCAAATGATGACCAGTTTATAGAAAAGTGTCAAAATAATTATTAGTTTGTAGAAAAGTGTCTAAATATTGACCAGTTTGTATAAAAGTGTCTAAATAGTAACTTGTTTTTAGAAAATTGTCAAAATAATGACCAGTTTATAAAAAAGTGTCTAAATAATGACAAGTTCTTGGAAAAGTGTTTAAATAATGATTAGTTTGTAGAAAAGTGTCTAACTAATGACTAGTTTGCCGATAAATGGCTAAATAATGACTAGTTTAAAGAAATTTGTCTAAATACTGATTAGTTTGTTGAAAAATGTCTAAATAATGACTAGTTTGTAAACAAGTGTCTAAATAATGATTAGTTTGTAGAAAAGTGTCTAAATAATGATTAGATTTTTAGAAAAGTGTCTGAATGAGGACCAGTTTGTGTAAAAGTGCCTGAACATGAATTGCCACATCAGTTGACACATCAATTTGTATAGTTGAGTTATGGAAGCTTTTAGATAAAAAAAAATTATATAAATTCCATAAACATTTCAAAACACACTTGCCAATCTATTGAATAACGTAGTTTTGTTACCAATTATAGGAATTGTGCGAATTTAGTTGGAAAACTGCATTAAGAGTTTGAGGAAAATATATTCAAAAATATGTATCAACACAGTCTTTTGATTCATTTAAAAAATAAATTGATATCTTTTATCTAACAATAAACTAATGAAAATGAAGTTTTATCTTGTGTACAAATGTTGGAGTGTTCAAAAAGGAAAGATAAATGAAGTTATCTCAGTTGTGTGGTTCTGACTTCACAAATTGTATAAATGATACTTACTTTGTAATTTCATTGTATTTTAATCTTGGTAATTTTTAATTAAAATATTCTGAGAATTGTAGAATCATTGCACCATATGACAATTTATAGGCGTTACCTTATCACAAGAAACTGTTTGGCATTTCTAAAATTAACTGTATAAAGGAAATTTGATCTGGTCCATCCTAACTGATTTAAATGATACAAGATGAAAAGTATAAAAATTCACAGAATGGTTCAGGAAGAGCTTCCTGAAACACATTTTATCCTGTTATAAATTTTTGTGGGTTTTTCAAAGAAATAGCTACATACTTCTCCATAAAACTCTATAGTTTTAAAATTGTCATTCATTTGCCTTCTTGGTTTATTCTTTCTCAGTAACCACTTATACATGTTCAAATATGAAAAAATGAAAATAATAGAGTATGCAATGGTAAAGTTATACAGATACACAGAGTGTGTGGTAAACCTCACACTACCTATCATTGCAGACCTGCATGTGATAGAAGTGAAATGCATATAATATACAGATACACAGAGTGTGTGGTAAACCTCACACTACCTATCATTGCAGACCTGCATGTGATAGAAGTGAAGATACACAGAGTGTGTGGTAAACCTCACACTACCTATCATTGCAGACCTGCATGTGATAGAAGTGAAGATACACAGAGTGTGTGGTAAACCTCACACTACCTATCATTGCAGACCTGCATGTGATAGAAGTGAAGATACACAGAGTGTGTGGTAAACCTCACACTACCTATCATTGCAGACCTGTGATAGAAGTGAAGATACACAGAGTGTGTGGTAAACCTCACACTACCTATCATTGCAGACCTGCATGTGATAGAAGTGAAGATACACAGAGTGTGTGGTAAACCTCACACTACCTATCATTGCAGACCTGCATGTGATAGAAGTGAAGATACACAGAGTGTGTGGTAAACCTCACACTACCTATCATTGCAGACCTGCATGTGATAGAAGTGAAGATACACAGAGTGTGTGGTAAACCTCACACTACCTATCATTGCAGACCTGCATGTGATAGAAGTGAAATGCATATAGTTTTTCTCTTGTTATACACTTCGTCTTTTATGAATGTTTTTATTGGAATTGATTTGAACCTACAAGTTAATGGGGAGAAAAATTGTTGTAATTGTGGGAATAATGGGACAGTATATTGCGTTTGAAATGTTTTAATGCAGTAGTACACCCTTGACATGACTTTCATTAATTTCAAACAGAAGAGCTTCCCAAAAGCGAAGAGGAAGCCCAGTCCTTGCCCGAGGTCAAGGACACACTTGATAGATTGGAGGGTCAAGATGTTGAGGCCACTGAAAAAGTGGCCCCTGAAAAATCTGAAATTACACCAGTTGAATCCACAAGAAGTGACGACGTCACTTCTGAGACGGAGGAAGTTTCTTTCGAGATTGTGACTGCGGAGTCCACTCAGATTACTCCGCTGGAAATCACAGTTCAGACTGAGTCAGCTCATCCTGAAAAGACAGAAGTCCCTCTCAAGGCAGCAGTTCCAGAGGTCTCTGAGGTCATCACCAAGGAGACTGAGGAGTTGATCAGTGAGGATACGGATGAGGACAGATCTAGAGAGGAAGTTGTTACAAAGGAACTGCTCAAGCCAGAGGAGGAACTAACTGTATCACAGATTGTTCCTGAAAGGGAAGTGGATGAAAGTTTTGATGAAAAGGATGAAGCTGCACCTGAGATCCCCAAAGGGGAAGCACCAGTTTTTACTACAAATCTGGAAAAATTGGTTGTACTGGAAGGAAAGCCTGTCCAGTTCCGATGTGTTGTCACTGGAATCCCAAGACCAGACATTGTGTGGTTATTGGATGATGCAGTGATAGAAGACTCCACTACATACCAGGTATTGTAATCCTTGTCTACGTTTAAATGTATGACAGTGGTAACACGCAAAGAAAGGAACCTACCACACGCTCGCAGTCCTGATCAGTCTACACCACATTACACACACAAAGCGCCACCTACCACACGCTCTCAGTCGTGATCAGTCTACACCGCAGTACACACACAAAGTGCCACCTACCACACGCTCGCAGTCATGATCAATCTACACCACATTACACACACAAAGCGCCACCTACCACACGCTCGCAGTCATGATCAATCTACACCACATTACACACAAAAAATGCCACCTACCACACGCTCGCAGCCGTGATCAGTCTACACCACATTACACACACAAAGCGCCACCTACCACACGCTCTCAGTCGTGATCAGTCTACACCACAGTACACACACAAAGCGCCACCTACCACACGCTCGCAACCATGATCAGTCTACACCGCAGTACACACACAAAGCACCACCTACCACACGCTCTCAGTCGTGATCAGTCTACACCACATTACACACAAAGCGCCACCTACCACACGCTCGCAGTCATGATCAGTCTACACCACAGTACACACACAAAGCACCACCTACCACACGCTCGCAGTCATGATCAGTCTACACCACAGTACACACACAAAGCACCACCTACCACACGCTCGCAGTCGTGATCAATCTAGACCAGAGTACACACACAAAGCACTAGTGACTAAACACTCGCAGCCGTGATCAGTCTACACCAGAGTACACACACAAAGCACCACCTATCACACGCTCGCAGTCGTGATCAGTCTACACCTCATTATACACACAAAGCACTATTGACTAAACACTCGCAGCCGTGATCAGTCTACACCACAGTACACACTCAAAGCACCCATCTTTTGACTTAACATATTACTTATAATTGTTCAGTATCTCAAAAGTGAATACAAACAATCATTGAAATATATTACTTAATTAAACTAATGCTAAATGGTACTTTTCTTGGTATGTGCGCAAGTATGACACAATGCTGAGCTTGTGTATGTTGTCGCACTAGACATTATATGTGTATATTGTTACTGTACATAAGTTAATTCTATAAGGGGTCATCTATTTGTGGAATCTCATTTCATGCTCGTAGATTGTGTAATGAAATATAGAGGGTCATGTATCATTTGCTGTGATTTCAGACCGAGTACACATCGGATGGAACTTGTACTTTGACTATTGACAAGACCGTTAAAGAAGATGAAGGCGAATACGTTTGCCAGGCCACAAATCAGGAGGGTACTGCGTCAACTATGACTGAGCTTACTCTAACAGGTAAGCGTCTGGACAATCCAGTAGTTGTTCTCTTGATTTCTTTATGATGAAAATGCTTGTAATGGTAATTGTAAACCAATTTCCTTTCGTCACGTTGTAAGTTTCCGAAATCAATGAGAGTATTGCACTCTTGGATGAATTTAAAAGTTTTGAAGCATTGTGCTTTCAATTTTGTGATTATTGAACATGCCCTAAACCAAAATATTCATTGTATGTGTTTTATTGTGAAAGAAAGTTGGGTTTACAATGTACAATGAGTTCTAGTTTTGAATTATATTTCCCATGTCTTAATTGGGAAAGCATTCTTTATGTTGATTATTCACATCATCTGCTTTCTCTCCACTCTTACTTGTAAAGAATATATTTCTCTTTCTTCTGCAAGATATACTAGATATTTTTTCTGCCTTGTATTTTCCCGAAGTCTGGACTCTGACGAACTGACTTTATGTGCATGTGTGATTCATTGCTGTCAGAGAATCTTGGACATTCCTTCTAAAAATTTGAAATTTCGTATTTAAGGTATCACATTATGATGGTGACATGATATTTTTAATCATAAATAGGGGGTCATTAATTTGCTTCATAACACAAATTAATGCTTCAATAATTTTCTCTATTGTTATATTAAAATATTACTGTAATCCAAAATGTAATGCCTCAATAGCAATGGTTCCTCTGTGGAATGACTTTTTAATATATTTGAAAAAAAGGTGCTTGATTATTAGTTTTTACATAAAATTATTGTATACTACCAGGATTGTGTCTTATCTAGATGTGTTGATGCATTATGATAACAATTTCAGCATAATATACCTCTCCCTTTCCACCCCCCCCCCCCCTCCCTTCATATGAAGGTTTGGGTGTAAAAGATTTACCTTGTCCTTTTCTCTATGTGTGACTGCTCCAAATCATTTGAAATAATTCATTTGCCTGAATATTTACTTTGTGATGGAGAGGTATTGGAAGCTTGCAGTAGGCACAAAGATTATGTAGGACCAGACATTATGTCAAGGTCATTTGTCAAATGTCAAGGTCTGTAAGAAATGTTAGTGATAAAAAGGTGGTGCAATATTGTCCTGAGGCGTGGGTCATTAGACCAAGTCAAGGTCACTTTGACAACTAACATTGTAATGGAGAGGCATTAGAAACTTATATTTGTCATAAAGGTGGCATGTGACCAGATTGGCATGACCTTGAACCATTGTTGGCCAAGGTCAGGGACACAGATAGAAAGCTTTTAAAAAAATTTGAGCTATAACTTTTAATTAATATGGAGAGAAAAACAAGCACATGCTTGGCACACATGTTGTTTTTAACTGAACATTGTGTCATGACCCATATGCAAGGTCATTTGAACAAAGTCAAGGATAAGTCCCACAGGAAATTTTCAACAGAAACAGAGAACTTTACTTTAAATGTAAGAGTCCTTGATGTTTGAAGGCAGTGCAGTATTTTGGTAGTTTAGAAACATGAACATACATGGAAATCAATGTAAATATGTTGAGGTGCAAATTTAAAGTAAATCTTGCTGAGAAACATTAAAAATAAATTTGCTGAGAAACATTTATCCAAAATTCACATTAAGGAAGAGGCCAATATGACAGAAGTTATTTTTAAACCATTTTTATCAGTGAATGTTAAAGTTAATTGTTGTCATCAGATGACATTGAAGAGGAGGAGGGCTATGAACAAATTCCTGACAGTAGGACCTGTGTGGTTGAAATCCCAAATGATCTTGATAAGAATTATTTCAACAAGACAGAGATACAGTTTGCATCTAGTGGAATTGAAACTAAGAAACTAGAAGAAGAATGGGTTATAATAGATGAGAGGGACGAAATTGAAGTCATGCCAGAAATGATAGCAGATACGAATGTCATTCCGGAACACTCTGATAAACAAATACTTGAGGTTGAAACAGTTGCAGAACAGAAAGATACACAACATCTTCAGAAGAGTGATCTAACATCTCCATTAGCTATTGTGGAAATTGGAACAGGTGAAATTGTTGACCAGAAAAACAAGTATGTGTTAGAGGGTAGAATCGAGGAGAACTGTCCATTGGATAACAAAATTTATGAAACAGTTGAGACCCCAGATTTTGAAGAAATGACCCAAAGTTTGAATGCAATTAACAGTGCTGTAATTGATGCCTCAGAAACAACATCACAGTTCATATTGCCTGTGCTCACTACAGACGAAAGTGATAAAGGACCTGTGGAAACAGTTGTACCAAAAACTCCTGTACAACCATTATCCCTCCTAGAGACTTCATCTCTTAAAGCAATAGAAGGACAAGGATTGACGTCTGCTGAGGGAACTAGAGATGAGGAGGAATTCCTGGAAGCAATAGAAGGACAAGGATTGACGTCTGCTGAGGGAACTAGAGATGAGGAGGAATTCCTGGATGCAATAGAAGGACAAGGATTGACGTCTGCTGAGGGAACTAGAGATGAGGAGGAATTCCTGGATGAAATAGAAGGACAAGGATTGACGTCTGCTGAGGGAACTAGAGATGAGGAGGAATTCCTGGATGAAATTGCCCCAGAAGTTGAAATCAAAAGAGTCCCCAAAACAGATCACAGCTATGAATTCATAGAGTTTCAGGGGGAGAGGAATGATAAGCAGAACATTGATGATGAAGAAAATGTTGTGAATATTAACATAGGTGTGATGCAGACACAAGATAAAATGTCAACAAAGACTGCAGTTCTCGACTCAGAGAAACAGACACAAGATGAGATGTCAACAAAGACTACAGTTCTCGACTCAGAGAAACAGACACAAGATGAGATGTCAACAAAGACTGCAGTTCTTGACTCAGAGAAAACAACTGAATGTCCTCAGCTGAATCTGGAAAACTTTACAGAATTCAGTTTTACTGCTGATGTTTCATCATCCACTTCATCCGAGACTCTGGGGAAAGATATCATTACAGATGTAAGTTTGGAAGTGTTAACTAATGCAGAAATGTCCTTCAATGCCAGTTTTGAGATAACTGATATTGATGAAAGCATTAGACAGCCTGATGTACAAACTGTATCTCTGTCAATTGAAAATGATTTAGCAGTTGATTCTGCTATTTTACCTGAGTTTGATAAAGAAAAGTCACATTATAATCAAAGAAAAGTGCAACCACAGGGGACACAACTCATGGAACAAGGAACACATGATCTGGTGGAAGGTAAACCGTGTCTTGAAAACCAGCTTAACATAGTGCATGAAGCACGGGAAGTTTCATTATGACAAATTGTTCATTAATGTATGAGTTTCTTTTCAGGAAATAATAGATATTATAATAACTATTCAGTTCTATTTATATTTTTGTTTTTAAAGGGTAATTAAAATGATCAGTGATAACTTTCGTACAGTCTGCACCACTGATAGTACTAATGAACATGTTTCAGTTTTCTCAGCGTATGATATTGTTAGTCAGTTACTGACATCTTCTAGATCAGAAAATTACTAATGTCTTTTGGTTATTATCTGATAGTTATAGACCTGAAATTCAGTACATATTGTCAATTTCATTCAAGAAGTCACCAAATAATCGTCTTAAAAATAGCAATAATTTAACTCCTATTGTAACACAGATAATATATGTACATTTGGTTATGCTTCTCGAACTGACATGAGTTGAACTTTGTAAACTTAAAAGGTAAACTGTGAGGTAATTTTATTATCAACTATCCATACAGTTGTGACTGATTCTCTCAATTTATTCATGTTTTCAATTTTCTTAATTATTTTAAATTTCCATTCTTCTAGATGAAACTACCTACAAACCAGAGGACATCACAGCAGACTTCCAAGTTCTCCTACAAGAAGAAGTTCAAGGTAAGTTTACAGCTGCTGATGTGTATCTGTTTAGCACAATGTATGTATATGATACACCGTTTATACTCTGTCCAGCCATGTACTGTTGTGAAGTACCCACTTTCCCAGAACACACTGCTAATATGTTTATCTAGACAAACACAGAGAGTCACATGTTCCCTTTCTCATGTCATCCTGATTCTCTTGTTGAAGTATCCATAAACATTTGTATTTATTCAATTCAAACAGAGCTTAAGATAATGTAAATCAGAGTACTGTAAATCGGGAAATTTTTGCGTTGAATCCTTTCTGTAAAACTGAATGAAAATGCTGTAGATTTATATTATATATCAAAAGTTTGTGTATCAGCTTTGTTGCTAGAGGGCACAAATATTTCAGTAGAATTTAATATTCTGGGTAAAAAAATGTTTTTGCACCTGTGAAATTGCAAGCGAATATTGTCAACAGCAAAAATAACCAGATTTATGGTATGAACATAGTGTAACAAGTTTACATGTGACTACACAGGAAGACACTCTCTGATTACAACAGAGAATAGATATCATTTCATTTGGAAATCCTTTATTCAGATGCTGAAAAAGAGAAAGTTAAACCCTTTGAATCACTAGGCATTTCAGCCCAAACCTCACAGGTTTCTGACATTTTATCTCAAACTTCTCAATCTATATCAAATATCCAGATGGATGAAGTAGATAATGTTCTAGATGAGTTTATTAAGAATCAGGTAAGACAAACATTAAGTGAAGACGAAATGGCAGATTCTGATCAGAAAAAAACTCATCAGATGCAAGTCACCTACATGGAAAAAATCGAATTATCTGAGGAAGATGCTCCAGCAATGTTAGATAATGATGCTGTAAAAATATCAGAGATTGCAGAAGAAATAGTAATTGAGGACAGAAAGGAAATCAGAAAATCAAAATTAAAAGAAACAGAAGACAAACTTGAACAAATACACCTAGAAACAGCAATTGTTGCTGAGGAGACGGTGAGGGAAGAAGTCTCCATTGAAGCAGTGTCTAAAGAGCAACCCGAAATTGAAATGGTTGTGGAAATCCCAGAGGAGAAACCCTCTGCGGAAGTCAAAGCAGAACTGGGTGTAGACGAAACCCCGGAAGAGGTGAAGGAGGAAGTCGAGGCGGAGTTTGCTCCCTCCGACAAGGCAGCAGAGGAAGTGGGTGTTGAAATCGCACCTGAGGAAGCTGCCGAGTTGGCCGAGACCGAAATCACTGAGGAACTGAAACCTACTGAAACACCCAAAGAGACCGTGGGTGTAGAAATCACCTCTGCTGAAACAGTGGAGTCACTGGAAGAGAAACCCACTGTTGAAATCCCGGCCAAAGAACAAGCGGCTGTAAAAATCGCTGTTGCTGCTGAGGAGACGGTGAGGGAAGAAGTCTCCATTGAAGCAGTGTCTAAAGAGCAACCCGAAATTGAAATGGTTGTGGAAATCCCAGAGGAGAAACCCTCTGCGGAAGTCAAAGCAGAACTGGGTGTGGACGAAACCCCGGAAGAGGTGAAGGAGGAAGTCGAGGCGGAGTTTGCTCCCTCCGACAAGGCAGCAGAGGAAGTGGGTGTTGAAATCGCACCTGAGGAAGCTGCCGAGTTGGCCGAGACCGAAATCACTGAGGAACTGAAACCTACTGAAACACCCAAAGAGACCGTGGGTGTAGAAATCACCGCTGCTGAAACAGTGGAAGAGAAACCCACTGTTGAAATCCCCGTCAAAGAACAAGCAGATGTACAAATCGCTGTTGCTGCTGAGGAGACGGTGAGGGAAGAAGTCTCCATTGAAGCAGTGTCTAAAGAGCAACCCGAAATTCAAATGGTTGTGGAAATCCCAGAGGAGAAACCCTCTGCGGAAGTCAAAGCAGAACTGGGTGTGGACGAAACCCCGGAAGAGGTGAAGGAGGAAGTCGAGGCGGAGTTTGCTCCCTCCGACAAGGCAGCAGAGGAAGTGGGTGTTGAAATCGCACTTGAGGAAGCTGCCGAGTTGGCCGAGACCGAAATCACTGAGGAACTGAAACCTACTGAAACACCCAAAGAGACCGTGGGTGTAGAAATCACCGCTGCTGAAACAGTGGAGTCAGTGGAAGAGAAACCCACTGTTGAAATCCCCATCAAAGAACAAGCGGCTGTACAAATCGCTGTTGCTGCTGAGGAGACGGTGAGGGAAGAAGTCTCCATTGAAGCAGTGTCTAAAGAGCAACCCGAAATTGAAATGGTTGTGGAAATCCCAGAGGAGAAACCCTCTGCGGAAGTCAAAGCAGAACTGGGTGTGGACGAAACCCCGGAAGAGGTGAAGGAGGAAGTCGAGGCGGAGTTTGCTCCCTCCGACAAGGCAGCAGAGGAAGTGGGTGTTGAAATCGCACCTGAGGAAGCTGCCGAGTTGGCCGAGACCGAAATCACTGAGGAACTGAAACCTACTGAAACACCCAAAGAGACCGTGGGTGTAGAAATCACCGCTGCTGAAACAGTGGAGTCAGTGGAAGAAAAACCCACTGTTGAAATCCCCGTCAAAGAACAAGCGGCTGTACAAATCGCTGTTGCTGCTGAGGAGACGGTGAGGGAAGAAGTCTCCATTGAAGCAGTGTCTAAAGAGCAACCCGAAATTGAAATGGTTGTGGAAATCCCAGAGGAGAAACCCTCTGCGGAAGTCAAAGCAGAACTGGGTGTGGACGAAACCCCGGAAGAGGTGAAGGAGGAAGTCGAGGCGGAGTTTGCTCCCTCCGACAAGGCAGCAGAGGAAGTGGGTGTTGAAATCGCACCTGAGGAAGCTGCCGAGTTGGCCGAGACCGAAATCACTGAGGAACTGAAACCTACTGAAACACCCAAAGAGACCGTGGGTGTAGAAATCACCGCTGCTGAAACAGTGGAGTCAGTGGAAGAAAAACCCACTGTTGAAATCCCCGTCAAAGAACAAGCGGCTGTACAAATCGCTGTTGCTGCTGAGGAGACGGTGAGGGAAGAAGTCTCCATTGAAGCAGTGTCTAAAGAGCAACCCGAAATTGAAATGGTTGTGGAAATCCCAGAGGAGAAACCCTCTGCGGAAGTCAAAGCAGAACTGGGTGTGGACGAAACCCCGGAAGAGGTGAAGGAGGAAGTCGAGGCGGAGTTTGCTCCCTCCGACAAGGCAGCAGAGGAAGTGGGTGTTGAAATCGCACCTGAGGAAGCTGCCGAGTTGGCCGAGACCGAAATCACTGAGGAACTGAAACCTACTGAAACACCCAAAGAGACCGTGGGTGTAGAAATCACCGCTGCTGAAACAGTGGAGTCACTGGAAGAAAAACTCACTGTTGAAATCCCCGTCAAAGAACAAGCGGCTGTACAAATCGCTGTTGCTGCTGAGGAAACGGTGAGGGAAGAAGTCTCCATTGAAGCAGTGTCTAAAGAGCAACCCGAAATTGAAATGGTTGTGGAAATCCCAGAGGAGAAACCCTCTGCGGAAGTCAAAGCAGAACTGGGTGTGGACGAAACCCCGGAAGAGGTGAAGGAGGAAGTCGAGGCGGAGTTTGCTCCCTCCGACAAGGCAGCAGAGGAAGTGGGTGTTGAAATCGCACCTGAGGAAGCTGCCGAGTTGGCCGAGACCAAAATCACTGAGGAACTGAAACCTACTGAAACACCCAAAGAGACCGTGGGTGTAGAAATCACCGCTGCTGAAACAGTGGAGTCAGTGGAAGAAAAACCCACTGTTGAAATCCCCATCAAAGAACAAGCGGCTGTACAAATCGCTGTTGCTGCTGAGGAGACGGTGAGGGAAGAAGTCTCCATTGAAGCAGTGTCTAAAGAGCAACCCGAAATTGAAATGGTTGTGGAAATCCCAGAGGAGAAACCCTCTGCGGAAGTCAAAGCAGAACTGGGTGTGGACGAAACCCCGGAAGAGGTGAAGGAGGAAGTCGAGGCGGAGTTTGCTCCCTCCGACAAGGCAGCAGAGGAAGTGGGTGTTGAAATCGCACCTGAGGAAGCTGCCGAGTTGGCCGAGACCGAAATCACTGAGGAACTGAAACCTACTGAAACACCCAAAGAGACCGTGGGTGTAGAAATCACCTCTGCTGAAACAGTGGAGTCAGTGGAAGAAAAACCCACTGTTGAAATCCCCGTCAAAGAACAAGCGGCTGTACAAATCGCTGTTGCTGCTGAGGAGACGGTGAGGGAAGAAGTCTCCATTGAAGCAGTGTCTAAAGAGCAACCCGAAATTGAAATAGTTGTGAAAATCCCAGAGGAGAAACCCTCTGCGGAAGTCAAAGCAGAACTGGGTGTGGACGAAACCCCGGAAGAGGTGAAGGAGGAAGTCGAGGCGGAGTTTGCTCCCTCCGACAAGGCAGCAGAGGAAGTGGGTGTTGAAATCGCACCTGAGGAAGCTGCCGAGTTGGCCGAGACCAAAATCACTGAGGAACTGAAACCTACTGAAACACCCAAAGAGACCGTGGGTGTAGAAATCACCTCTGCTGAAACAGTGGAGTCAGTGGAAGAAAAACCCACTGTTGAAATCCCCGTCAAAGAACAAGCGGCTGTACAAATCGCTGTTGCTGCTGAGGAGACGGTGAGGGAAGAAGTCTCCATTGAAGCAGTGTCTAAAGAGCAACCCGAAATTGAAATGGTTGTGGAAATCCCAGAGGAGAAACCCTCTGCGGAAGTCAAAGCAGAACTGGGTGTGGACGAAACCCCGGAAGAGGTGAAGGAGGAAGTCGAGGCGGAGTTTGCTCCCTCCGACAAGGCAGCAGAGGAAGTGGGTGTTGAAATCGCACCTGAGGAAGCTGCCGAGTTGGCCGAGACCGAAATCACTGAGGAACTGAAACCTACTGAAACACCCAAAGAGACCGTGGGTGTAGAAATCACCTCTGCTGAAACAGTGCAGTCAGTGGAAGAAAAACCCACTGTTGAAATCCCCGTCAAAGAACAAGCGGCTGTACAAATCGCTGTTGCTGCTGAGGAGACGGTGAGGGAAGAAGTCTCCATTGAAGCAGTGTCTAAAGAGCAACCCGAAATTGAAATAGTTGTGAAAATCCCAGAGGAGAAACCCTCTGCGGAAGTCAAAGCAGAACTGGGTGTGGACGAAACCCCGGAAGAGGTGAAGGAGGAAGTCGAGGCGGAGTTTGCTCCCTCCGACGAGGCAGCAGAGGAAGTGGGTGTTGAAATCGCACCTGAGGAATTTGCCGAGTTGGCCGAGACCGAAATCACTGAGGAACTGAAACCTACTGAAACACCCAAAGAGACCGTGGGTGTAGAAATCACCGCTGCTGAAACAGTGGAGTCACTGGAAGAGAAACCCACTGTTGAAATCCCCGTCAAAGAACAAGCGGCTGTACAAATCGCTGTTGCTGCTGAGGAGACGGTGAGGGAAGAAGTCTCCATTGAAGCAGTGTCTAAAGAGCAACCCGAAATTGAAATGGTTGTGGAAATCCCAGAGGAGAAACCCTCTGCGGAAGTCAAAGCAGAACTGGGTGTGGACGAAACCCCGGAAGAGGTGAAGGAGGAAGTCGAGGCGGAGTTTGCTCCCTCCGACGAGGCAGCAGAGGAAGTGGGTGTTGAAATCGCACCTGAGGAAGCTGCCGAGTTGGCCGAGACCGAAATCACTGAGGAACTGAAACCTACTGAAACACCCAAAGAGACCGTGGGTGTAGAAATCACCGCTGCTGAAACAGTGGAGTCACTGGAAGAAAAACTCACTGTTGAAATCCCCGTCAAAGAACAAGCGGCTGTACAAATCGCTGTTGCTGCTGAGGAAACGGTGAGGGAAGAAGTCTCCATTGAAGCAGTGTCTAAAGAGCAACCCGAAATTGAAATGGTTGTGGAAATCCCAGAGGAGAAACCCTCTGCGGAAGTCAAAGCAGAACTGGGTGTGGACGAAACCCCGGAAGAGGTGAAGGAGGAAGTCGAGGCGGAGTTTGCTCCCTCCGACAAGGCAGCAGAGGAAGTGGGTGTTGAAATCGCACCTGAGGAAGCTGCCGAGTTGGCCGAGACCGAAATCACTGAGGAACTGAAACCTACTGAAACACCCAAAGAGACCGTGGGTGTAGAAATCACCTCTGCTGAAACAGTGGAGTCAGTGGAAGAAAAACCCACTGTTGAAATCCCCGTCAAAGAACAAGCGGCTGTACAAATCGCTGTTGCTGCTGAGGAGACGGTGAGGGAAGAAGTCTCCATTGAAGCAGTGTCTAAAGAGCAACCCGAAATTGAAATGGTTGTGAAAATCCCAGAGGAGAAACCCTCTGCGGAAGTCAAAGCAGAACTGGGTGTGGACGAAACCCCGGAAGAGGTGAAGGAGGAAGTCGAGGCGGAGTTTGCTCCCTCCGACGAGGCAGCAGAGGAAGTGGGTGTTGAAATCGCACCTGAGGAAGCTGCCGAGTTGGCCGAGACCGAAATCACTGAGGAACTGAAACCTACTGAAACACCCAAAGAGACCGTGGGTGTAGAAATCACCGCTGCTGAAACAGTGGAGTCACTGGAAGAAAAACTCACTGTTGAAATCCCCGTCAAAGAACAAGCGGCTGTACAAATCGCTGTTGCTGCTGAGGAAACGGTGAGGGAAGAAGTCTCCATTGAAGCAGTGTCTAAAGAGCAACCCGAAATTGAAATGGTTGTGGAAATCCCAGAGGAGAAACCCTCTGCGGAAGTCAAAGCAGAACTGGGTGTGGACGAAACCCCGGAAGAGGTGAAGGAGGAAGTCGAGGCGGAGTTTGCTCCCTCCGACAAGGCAGCAGAGGAAGTGGGTGTTGAAATCGCACCTGAGGAGGCTGCCGAGTTGGCCGAGACCGAAATCACTGAGGAACTGAAACCTACTGAAACACCCAAAGAGACCGTGGGTGTAGAAATCACCGCTGCTAAAACAGTGGAGTCAGTGGAAGAAAAACCCACTGTTGAAATCCCCGTTAAAGAACAAGCGGCTGTACAAATCGCTGTTGCTGCTGAGGAGACGGTGAGGGAAGAAGTCTCCATTGAAGCAGTGTCTAAAGAGCAACCTGAAATTGAAATGGTTGTGGAAATCCCAGAGGAGAAACCCTCTGCGGAAGTCAAAGCAGAACTGGGTGTGGACGAAACCCCGGAAGAGGTGAAGGAGGAAGTCGAGGCGGAGTTTGCTCCCTCCGACAAGGCAGCAGAGGAAGTGGGTGTTGAAATCGCACCTGAGGAAGCTGCCGAGTTGGCCGAGACCGAAATCACTGAGGAACTGAAACCTACTGAAACACCCAAAGAGACCGTGGGTGTAGAAATCACCTCTGCTGAAACAGTGCAGTCAGTGGAAGAAAAACCCACTGTTGAAATCCCCGTCAAAGAACAAGCGGCTGTACAAATCGCTGTTGCTGCTGAGGAGACGGTGAGGGAAGAAGTCTCCATTGAAGCAGTGTCTAAAGAGCAACCCGAAATTGAAATAGTTGTGAAAATCCCAGAGGAGAAACCCTCTGCGGAAGTCAAAGCAGAACTGGGTGTGGACGAAACCCCGGAAGAGGTGAAGGAGGAAGTCGAGGCGGAGTTTGCTCCCTCCGACGAGGCAGCAGAGGAAGTGGGTGTTGAAATCGCACCTGAGGAATCTGCCGAGTTGGCCGAGACCGAAATCACTGAGGAACTGAAACCTACTGAAACACCCAAAGAGACCGTGGGTGTAGAAATCACCGCTGCTGAAACAGTGGAGTCACTGGAAGAGAAACCCACTGTTGAAATCCCCGTCAAAGAACAAGCGGCTGTACAAATCGCTGTTGCTGCTGAGGAGACGGTGAGGGAAGAAGTCTCCATTGAAGCAGTGTCTAAAGAGCAACCCGAAATTGAAATGGTTGTGGAAATCCCAGAGGAGAAACCCTCTGCGGAAGTCAAAGCAGAACTGGGTGTGGACGAAACCCCGGAAGAGGTGAAGGAGGAAGTCGAGGCGGAGTTTGCTCCCTCCGACGAGGCAGCAGAGGAAGTGGGTGTTGAAATCGCACCTGAGGAAGCTGCCGAGTTGGCCGAGACCGAAATCACTGAGGAACTGAAACCTACTGAAACACCCAAAGAGACCGTGGGTGTAGAAATCACCGCTGCTGAAACAGTGGAGTCACTGGAAGAAAAACTCACTGTTGAAATCCCCGTCAAAGAACAAGCGGCTGTACAAATCGCTGTTGCTGCTGAGGAAACGGTGAGGGAAGAAGTCTCCATTGAAGCAGTGTCTAAAGAGCAACCCGAAATTGAAATGGTTGTGGAAATCCCAGAGGAGAAACCCTCTGCGGAAGTCAAAGCAGAACTGGGTGTGGACGAAACCCCGGAAGAGGTGAAGGAGGAAGTCGAGGCGGAGTTTGCTCCCTCCAACAAGGCAGCAGAGGAAGTGGGTGTTGAAATCGCACCTGAGGAAGCTGCCGAGTTGGCCGAGACCGAAATCACTGAGGAACTGAAACCTACTGAAACACCCAAAGAGACCGTGGGTGTAGAAATCACCTCTGCTGAAACAGTGGAGTCAGTGGAAGAAAAACCCACTGTTGAAATCCCCGTCAAAGAACAAGCGGCTGTACAAATCGCTGTTGCTGCTGAGGAGACGGTGAGGGAAGAAGTCTCCATTGAAGCAGTGTCTAAAGAGCAACCCGAAATTGAAATGGTTGTGAAAATCCCAGAGGAGAAACCCTCTGCGGAAGTCAAAGCAGAACTGGGTGTGGACGAAACCCCGGAAGAGGTGAAGGAGGAAGTCGAGGCGGAGTTTGCTCCCTCCGACAAGGAAGCAGAGGAAGTGGGTGTTGAAATCGCACCTGAGGAAGCTGCCGAGTTGGCCGAGACCGAAATCACTGAGGAACTGAAACCTACTGAAACACCCAAAGAGACCGTGGGTGTAGAAATCACCGCTGCTGAAACAGTGGAGTCAGTGGAAGAGAAACCCACTGTTGAAATCCCCGTCAAAGAACAAGCGGCTGTACAAATCGCTGTTGCTGCTGAGGAGACGGTGAGGGAAGAAGTCTCCATTGAAGCAGTGTCTAAAGAGCAACCCGAAATTGAAATGGTTGTGGAAATCCCAGAGGAGAAACCCTCTGCGGAAGTCAAAGCAGAACTGGGTGTGGACGAAACCCCGGAAGAGGTGAAGGAGGAAGTCGAGGCGGAGTTTGCTCCCTCCGACAAGGCAGCAGAGGAAGTGGGTGTTGAAATCGCACCTGAGGAAGCTGCCGAGTTGGCCGAGACCGAAATCACTGAGGAACTGAAACCTACTGAAACACCCAAAGAGACCGTGGGTGTAGAAATCACCTCTGCTGAAACAGTGGAGTCAGTGGAAGAAAAACCCACTGTTGAAATCCCCGTCAAAGAACAAGCGGCTGTACAAATCGCTGTTGCTGCTGAGGAGACGGTGAGGGAAGAAGTCTCCATTGAAGCAGTGTCTAAAGAGCAACCCGAAATTGAAATAGTTGTGAAAATCCCAGAGGAGAAACCCTCTGCGGAAGTCAAAGCAGAACTGGGTGTGGACGAAACCCCGGAAGAGGTGAAGGAGGAAGTCGAGGCGGAGTTTGCTCCCTCCGACAAGGCAGCAGAGGAAGTGGGTGTTGAAATCGCACCTGAGGAAGCTGCCGAGTTGGCCGAGACCAAAATCACTGAGGAACTGAAACCTACTGAAACACCCAAAGAGACCGTGGGTGTAGAAATCACCTCTGCTGAAACAGTGGAGTCAGTGGAAGAAAAACCCACTGTTGAAATCCCCGTCAAAGAACAAGCGGCTGTACAAATCGCTGTTGCTGCTGAGGAGACGGTGAGGGAAGAAGTCTCCATTGAAGCAGTGTCTAAAGAGCAACCCGAAATTGAAATAGTTGTGAAAATCCCAGAGGAGAAACCCTCTGCGGAAGTCAAAGCAGAACTGGGTGTGGACGAAACCCCGGAAGAGGTGAAGGAGGAAGTCGAGGCGGAGTTTGCTCCCTCCGACGAGGCAGCAGAGGAAGTGGGTGTTGAAATCGCACCTGAGGAAGCTGCCGAGTTGGCCGAGACCGAAATCACTGAGGAACTGAAACCTACTGAAACACCCAAAGAGACCGTGGGTGTAGAAATCACCGCTGCTGAAACAGTGGAGTCACTGGAAGAAAAACTCATTGTTGAAATCCCCGTCAAAGAACAAGCGGCTGTACAAATCGCTGTTGCTGCTGAGGAAACGGTGAGGGAAGAAGTCTCCATTGAAGCAGTGTCTAAAGAGCAACCCGAAATTGAAATGGTTGTGGAAATCCCAGAGGAGAAACCCTCTGCGGAAGTCAAAGCAGAACTGGGTGTGGACGAAACCCCGGAAGAGGTGAAGGAGGAAGTCGAGGCGGAGTTTGCTCCCTCCGACAAGGCAGCAGAGGAAGTGGGTGTTGAAATCGCACCTGAGGAAGCTGCCGAGTTGGCCGAGACCGAAATCACTGAGGAACTGAAACCTACTGAAACACCCAAAGAGACCGTGGGTGTAGAAATCACCGCTGCTGAAACAGTGGAGTCAGTGGAAGAAAAACCCACTGTTGAAATCCCCGTCAAAGAACAAGCGGCTGTACAAATCGCTGTTGCTGCTGAGGAGACGGTGAGGGAAGAAGTCTCCATTGAAGCAGTGTCTAAAGAGCAACCCGAAATTGAAATGGTTGTGGAAATCCCAGAGGAGAAACCCTCTGCGGAAGTCAAAGCAGAACTGGGTGTGGACGAAACCCCGGAAGAGGTGAAGGAGGAAGTCGAGGCGGAGTTTGCTCCCTCCGACAAGGCAGCAGAGGAAGTGGGTGTTGAAATCGCACCTGAGGAAGCTGCCGAGTTGGCCGAGACCGAAATCACTGAGGAACTGAAACCTACTGAAACACCCAAAGAGACCGTGGGTGTAGAAATCACCTCTGCTGAAACAGTGCAGTCAGTGGAAGAAAAACCCACTGTTGAAATCCCCGTCAAAGAACAAGCGGCTGTACAAATCGCTGTTGCTGCTGAGGAGACGGTGAGGGAAGAAGTCTCCATTGAAGCAGTGTCTAAAGAGCAACCCGAAATTGAAATAGTTGTGAAAATCCCAGAGGAGAAACCCTCTGCGGAAGTCAAAGCAGAACTGGGTGTGGACGAAACCCCGGAAGAGGTGAAGGAGGAAGTCGAGGCGGAGTTTGCTCCCTCCGACGAGGCAGCAGAGGAAGTGGGTGTTGAAATCGCACCTGAGGAATTTGCCGAGTTGGCCGAGACCGAAATCACTGAGGAACTGAAACCTACTGAAACACCCAAAGAGACCGTGGGTGTAGAAATCACCGCTGCTGAAACAGTGGAGTCACTGGAAGAGAAACCCACTGTTGAAATCCCCGTCAAAGAACAAGCGGCTGTACAAATCGCTGTTGCTGCTGAGGAGACGGTGAGGGAAGAAGTCTCCATTGAAGCAGTGTCTAAAGAGCAACCCGAAATTGAAATGGTTGTGGAAATCCCAGAGGAGAAACCCTCTGCGGAAGTCAAAGCAGAACTGGGTGTGGACGAAACCCCGGAAGAGGTGAAGGAGGAAGTCGAGGCGGAGTTTGCTCCCTCCGACGAGGCAGCAGAGGAAGTGGGTGTTGAAATCGCACCTGAGGAAGCTGCCGAGTTGGCCGAGACCGAAATCACTGAGGAACTGAAACCTACTGAAACACCCAAAGAGACCGTGGGTGTAGAAATCACCGCTGCTGAAACAGTGGAGTCACTGGAAGAAAAACTCACTGTTGAAATCCCCGTCAAAGAACAAGCGGCTGTACAAATCGCTGTTGCTGCTGAGGAAACGGTGAGGGAAGAAGTCTCCATTGAAGCAGTGTCTAAAGAGCAACCCGAAATTGAAATGGTTGTGGAAATCCCAGAGGAGAAACCCTCTGCGGAAGTCAAAGCAGAACTGGGTGTGGACGAAACCCCGGAAGAGGTGAAGGAGGAAGTCGAGGCGGAGTTTGCTCCCTCCGACAAGGCAGCAGAGGAAGTGGGTGTTGAAATCGCACCTGAGGAAGCTGCCGAGTTGGCCGAGACCGAAATCACTGAGGAACTGAAACCTACTGAAACACCCAAAGAGACCGTGGGTGTAGAAATCACCTCTGCTGAAACAGTGGAGTCAGTGGAAGAAAAACCCACTGTTGAAATCCCCGTCAAAGAACAAGCGGCTGTACAAATCGCTGTTGCTGCTGAGGAGACGGTGAGGGAAGAAGTCTCCATTGAAGCAGTGTCTAAAGAGCAACCCGAAATTGAAATGGTTGTGAAAATCCCAGAGGAGAAACCCTCTGCGGAAGTCAAAGCAGAACTGGGTGTGGACGAAACCCCGGAAGAGGTGAAGGAGGAAGTCGAGGCGGAGTTTGCTCCCTCCGACGAGGCAGCAGAGGAAGTGGGTGTTGAAATCGCACCTGAGGAAGCTGCCGAGTTGGCCGAGACCGAAATCACTGAGGAACTGAAACCTACTGAAACACCCAAAGAGACCGTGGGTGTAGAAATCACCGCTGCTGAAACAGTGGAGTCACTGGAAGAAAAACTCACTGTTGAAATCCCCGTCAAAGAACAAGCGGCTGTACAAATCGCTGTTGCTGCTGAGGAAACGGTGAGGGAAGAAGTCTCCATTGAAGCAGTGTCTAAAGAGCAACCCGAAATTGAAATGGTTGTGGAAATCCCAGAGGAGAAACCCTCTGCGGAAGTCAAAGCAGAACTGGGTGTGGACGAAACCCCGGAAGAGGTGAAGGAGGAAGTCGAGGCGGAGTTTGCTCCCTCCGACAGGGCAGCAGAGGAAGTGGGTGTTGAAATCGCACCTGAGGAGGCTGCCGAGTTGGCCGAGACCGAAATCACTGAGGAACTGAAACCTACTGAAACACCCAAAGAGACCGTGGGTGTAGAAATCACCGCTGCTAAAACAGTGGAGTCAGTGGAAGAAAAACCCACTGTTGAAATCCCCGTTAAAGAACAAGCGGCTGTACAAATCGCTGTTGCTGCTGAGGAGACGGTGAGGGAAGAAGTCTCCATTGAAGCAGTGTCTAAAGAGCAACCCGAAATTGAAATGGTTGTGGAAATCCCAGAGGAGAAACCCTCTGCGGAAGTCAAAGCAGAACTGGGTGTGGACGAAACCCCGGAAGAGGTGAAGGAGGAAGTCGAGGCGGAGTTTGCTCCCTCCGACAAGGCAGCAGAGGAAGTGGGTGTTGAAATCGCACCTGAGGAAGCTGCCGAGTTGGCCGAGACCGAAATCACTGAGGAACTGAAACCTACTGAAACACCCAAAGAGACCGTGGGTGTAGAAATCACCTCTGCTGAAACAGTGGAGTCAGTGGAAGAAAAACCCACTGTTGAAATCCCCGTCAAAGAACAAGCGGCTGTACAAATCGCTGTTGCTGCTGAGGAGACGGTGAGGGAAGAAGTCTCCATTGAAGCAGTGTCTAAAGAGCAACCCGAAATTGAAATGGTTGTGAAAATCCCAGAGGAGAAACCCTCTGCGGAAGTCAAAGCAGAACTGGGTGTGGACGAAACCCCGGAAGAGGTGAAGGAGGAAGTCGAGGCGGAGTTTGCTCCCTCCGACAAGGAAGCAGAGGAAGTGGGTGTTGAAATCGCACCTGAGGAAGCTGCCGAGTTGGCCGAGACCGAAATCACTGAGGAACTGAAACCTACTGAAACACCCAAAGAGACCGTGGGTGTAGAAATCACAGCTGCTGAAACAGTGGAAAAGAAACCCACTGTTGAAATCCCCGTCAAAGAACAAGCAGATGTACAAATCGCTGTTGCTGCTGAGGAGACGGTGAGGGAAGAAGTCTACATTGAAGCAGTGTCTAAAGAGCAACCCGAAATTGAAATGGTTGTGGAAATCCCAGAGGAGAAACCCTCTGCGGAAGTCAAAGCAGAACTGGGTGTGGACGAAACCCCGGAAGAGGTGAAGGAGGAAGTCGAGGCGGAGTTTGCTCCCTCCGACAAGGCAGCAGAGGAAGTGGGTGTTGAAATCGCACCTGAGGAAGCTGCCGAGTTGGCCGAGACTGAAATCACTGAGGAACTGAAACCTACTGAAACACCCAAAGAGACCGTGGGTGTAGAAATCACAGCTGCTGAAACAGTGGAAAAGAAACCCACTGTTGAAATCCCCGTCAAAGAACAAGCAGATGTACAAATCGCTGTTGCTGCTGAGGAGACGGTGAGGGAAGAAGTCTCCATTGAAGCAGTGTCTAAAGAGCAACCCGAAATTGAAATGGTTGTGGAAATCCCAGAGGAGAAACCCTCTGCGGAAGTCAAAGCAGAACTGGGTGTGGACGAAACCCCGGAAGAGGTGAAGGAGGAAGTCGAGGCGGAGTTTGCTCCCTCCGACAAGGCAGCAGAGGAAGTGGGTGTTGAAATCGCACCTGAGGAAGCTGCCGAGTTGGCCGAGACCGAAATCACTGAGGAACTGAAACCTACTGAAACACCCAAAGAGACCGTGGGTGTAGAAATCACCTCTGCTGAAACAGTGGAGTCACTGGAAGAGAAACCCACTGTTGAAATCCCCGTCAAAGAACAAGCGGCTGTACAAATCGCTGTTGCTGCTGAGGAGACGGTGAGGGAAGAAGTCTCCATTGAAGCAGTGTCTAAAGAGCAACCCGAAATTGAAATGGTTGTGGAAATCCCAGAGGAGAAACCCTCTGCGGAAGTCAAAGCAGAACTGGGTGTGGACGAAACCCCGGAAGAGGTGAAGGAGGAAGTCGAGGCGGAGTTTGCTCCCTCCGACAAGGAAGCAGAGGAAGTGGGTGTTGAAATCGCACCTGAGGAAGCTGCCGAGTTGGCCGAGACCGAAATCACTGAGGAACTGAAACCTACTGAAACACCCAAAGAGACCGTGGGTGTAGAAATCACAGCTGCTGAAACAGTGGAAAAGAAACCCACTGTTGAAATCCCCGTCAAAGTACAAGCAGATGTACAAATCGCTGTTGCTGCTGAGGAGACGGTGAGGGAAGAAGTCTCCATTGAAGCAGTGTCTAAAGAGCAACCCGAAATTGAAATGGTTGTGGAAATCCCTGAGGAGAAACCCTCTGCGGAAGTCAAAGCAGAACTGGGTGTGGACGAAACCCCGGAAGAGGTGAAGGAGGAAGTCGAGGCGGAGTTTGCTCCCTCCGACAAGGCAGCAGAGGAAGTGGGTGTTGAAATCGCACCTGAGGAAGCTGCCGAGTTGGCCGAGACCGAAATCACTGAGGAACTGAAACCTACTGAAACACCCAAAGAGACCGTGGGTGTAGAAATCACCTCTGCTGAAACAGTGGAGTCACTGGAAGAGAAACCCACTGTTGAAATCCCCGTCAAAGAACAAGCGGCTGTACAAATCGCTGTTGCTGCTGAGGAGACGGTGAGGGAAGAAGTCTCCATTGAAGCAGTGTCTAAAGAGCAACCCGAAATTGAAATGGTTGTGGAAATCCCAGAGGAGAAACCCTCTGCGGAAGTCAAAGCAGAACTGGGTGTGGACGAAACCCCGGAAGAGGTGAAGGAGGAAGTCGAGGCGGAGTTTGCTCCCTCCGACAAGGAAGCAGAGGAAGTGGGTGTTGAAATCGCACCTGAGGAAGCTGCCGAGTTGGCCGAGACCGAAATCACTGAGGAACTGAAACCTACTGAAACACCCAAAGAGACCGTGGGTGTAGAAATCACAGCTGCTGAAACAGTGGAAAAGAAACCCACTGTTGAAATCCCCGTCAAAGAACAAGCAGATGTACAAATCGCTGTTGCTGCTGAGGAGACGGTGAGGGAAGAAGTCTCCATTGAAGCAGTGTCTAAAGAGCAACCCGAAATTGAAATGGTTGTGGAAATCCCTGAGGAGAAACCCTCTGCGGAAGTCAAAGCAGAACTGGGTGTGGACGAAACCCCGGAAGAGGTGAAGGAGGAAGTCGAGGCGGAGTTTGCTCCCTCCGACAAGGCAGCAGAGGAAGTGGGTGTTGAAATCGCACCTGAGGAAGCTGCCGAGTTGGCCGAGACCGAAATCACTGAGGAACTGAAACCTACTGAAACACCCAAAGAGACCGTGGGTGTAGAAATCACAGCTGCTGAAACAGTGGAAAAGAAACCCACTGTTGAAATCCCCGTCAAAGAACAAGCAGATGTACAAATCGCTGTTGCTGCTGAGGAGACGGTGAGGGAAGAAGTCTACATTGAAGCAGTGTCTAAAGAGCAACCCGAAATTGAAATGGTTGTGGAAATCCCAGAGGAGAAACCCTCTGCGGAAGTCAAAGCAGAACTGGGTGTGGACGAAACCCCGGAAGAGGTGAAGGAGGAAGTCGAGGCGGAGTTTGCTCCCTCCGACAAGGCAGCAGAGGAAGTGGGTGTTGAAATCGCACCTGAGGAAGCTGCCGAGTTGGCCGAGACCGAAATCACTGAGGAACTGAAACCTACTGAAACACCCAAAGAGACCGTGGGTGTAGAAATCACCGCTGCTGAAACAGTGGAGTCACTGGAAGAAAAACCCACTGTTGAAATCCCCGTCAAAGAACAAGCGGCTGTACAAATCGCTGTTGCTGCTGAGGAGACGGTGAGGGAAGAAGTCTCCATTGAAGCAGTGTCTAAAGAGCAACCCGAAATTGAAATGGTTGTGAAAATCCCAGAGGAGAAACCCTCTGCGGAAGTCAAAGCAGAACTGGGTGTGGACGAAACCCCGGAAGAGGTGAAGGAGGAAGTCGAGGCGGAGTTTGCTCCCTCCGACAAGGCAGCAGAGGAAGTGGGTGTTGAAATCGCACCTGAGGAAGCTGCCGAGTTGGCCGAGACCGAAATCACTGAGGAACTGAAACCTACTGAAACACCCAAAGAGACCGTGGGTGTAGAAATCACCGCTGCTGAAACAGTGGAGTCACTGGAAGAAAAACTCACTGTTGAAATCCCCGTCAAAGAACAAGCGGCTGTACAAATCGCTGTTGCTGCTGAGGAGACGGTGAGTGAAGAAGTCTCCATTGAAGCAGTGTCTAAAGAGCAACCCGAAATTGAAATGGTTGTGGAAATCCCAGAGGAGAAACCCTCTGCGGAAGTCAAAGCAGAACTGGGTGTGGACGAAACCCCGGAAGAGGTGAAGGAGGAAGTCGAGGCGGAGTTTGCTCCCTCCGACAAGGCAGCAGAGGAAGTGGGTGTTGAAATCGCACCTGAGGAAGCTGCCGAGTTGGCCGAGACCGAAATCACTGAGGAACTGAAACCTACTGAAACACCCAAAGAGACCGTGGGTGTAGAAATCACCGCTGCTGAAACAGTGGAGTCAGTGGAAGAGAAACCCACTGTTGAAATCCCCGTCAAAGAACAAGCGGCTGTACAAATCGCTGTTGCTGCTGAGGAGACGGTGAGGGAAGAAGTCTCCATTGAAGCAGTGTCTAAAGAGCAACCCGAAATTGAAATGGTTGTGGAAATCCCAGAGGAGAAACCCTCTGCGGAAGTCAAAGCAGAACTGGGTGTGGACGAAACCCCGGAAGAGGTGAAGGAGGAAGTCGAGGCGGAGTTTGCTCCCTCCGACAAGGCAGCAGAGGAAGTGGGTGTTGAAATCGCACCTGAGGAAGCTGCCGAGTTGGCCGAGACCGAAATCACTGAGGAACTGAAACCTACTGAAACACCCAAAGAGACCGTGGGTGTAGAAATCACCGCTGCTGAAACAGTGGAGTCACTGGAAGAAAAACTCACTGTTGAAATCCCCGTCAAAGAACAAGCGGCTGTACAAATCGCTGTTGCTGCTGAGGAAACGGTGAGGGAAGAAGTCTCCATTGAAGCAGTGTCTAAAGAGCAACCCGAAATTGAAATGGTTGTGGAAATCCCAGAGGAGAAACCCTCTGCGGAAGTCAAAGCAGAACTGGGTGTGGACGAAACCCCGGAAGAGGTGAAGGAGGAAGTCGAGGCGGAGTTTGCTCCCTCCGACAAGGCAGCAGAGGAAGTGGGTGTTGAAATCGCACCTGAGGAAGCTGCCGAGTTGGCCGAGACCAAAATCACTGAGGAACTGAAACCTACTGAAACACCCAAAGAGACCTTGGGTGTAGAAATCACCTCTGCTGAAACAGTGGAGTCACTGGAAGAGAAACCCACTGTTGAAATCCCCGTCAAAGAACAAGCGGCTGTACAAATCGCAGTTGCTGCTGAGGAGACGGTGAGGGAAGAAGTCTCCATTGAAGCAGTGTCTAAAGAGCAACCCGAAATTGAAATGGTTGTGGAAATCCCAGAGGAGAAACCCTCTGCGGAAGTCAAAGCAGAACTGGGTGTGGACGAAACCCCGGAAGAGGTGAAGGAGGAAGTCGAGGCGGAGTTTGCTCCCTCCGACAAGGCAGTAGAGGAAGTGGGTGTTGAAATCGCACCTGAGGAAGCTGCCGAGTTGGCCGAGACCGAAATCACTGAGGAACTGAAACCTACTGAAACACCCAAAGAGACCGTGGGTGTAGAAATCACCGCTGCTGAAACAGTGGAGTCACTGGAAGAGAAACCCACTGTTGAAATCCCGACCAAAGATCAAGCGGCTGTACAAATCGCTGTTGCTGCTGAGGAGACGGTGAGGGAAGAAGTCTCCATTGAAGCAGTGTCTAAAGAGCAACCCGAAATTGAAATGGTTGTGGAAATCCCAGAGGAGAAACCCTCTGCGGAAGTCAAAGCAGAACTGGGTGTGGACGAAACCCCGGAAGAGGTGAAGGAGGAAGTCGAGGCGGAGTTTGCTCCCTCCGACAAGGCAGCAGAGGAAGTGGGTGTTGAAATCGCACCTGAGGAAGCTGCCGAGTTGGCCGAGACCGAAATCACTGAGGAACTGAAACCTACTGAAACACCCAAAGAGACCGTGGGTGTAGAAATCACCGCTGCTGAAACAGTGGAGTCAGTGGAAGAAAAACCCACTGTTGAAATCCCCGTCAAAGAACAAGCGGCTGTACAAATCGCTGTTGCTGCTGAGGAGACGGTGAGGGAAGAAGTCTCCATTGAAGCAGTGTCTAAAGAGCAACCCGAAATTGAAATGGTTGTGGAAATCCCAGAGGAGAAACCCTCTGCGGAAGTCAAAGCAGAACTGGGTGTGGACAAAACCCCGGAAGAGGTGAAGGAGGAAGTCGAGGCGGAGTTTGCTCCCTCCGACAAGGCAGCAGAGGAAGTGGGTGTTGAAATCGCACCTGAGGAAGCTGCCGAGTTGGCCGAGACCGAAATCACTGAGGAACTGAAACCTACTGAAACACCCAAAGAGACCGTGGGTGTAGAAATCACCTCTGCTGAAACAGTGGAGTCATTGGAAGAGAAATTCACGATTGAAAATGAGGAAACAGTTGTGAAAATTGCACCTGATTATGAAATATTGAATGTCTTGTCTAAATCTGACCTAAATAAATCAAATAGGTCACATGATATGAGTGTGGTTGATAGTACAGATCAAGACTTTGATTTCAATTTAAAAGAAAACTTAATATCATCCAAAAAAGATAGTGTAAATGTGTCAGAAACTATACATGAGGGTAAGGATGAAATGCCTTTTGAAAAATCGAGGTCAAGCGCTCAAACTCTGGGCTCTGAGAAGGGAGAAGAAGGTATCAAGCTGCTGTTGCAGTGGCTATTGCTTTGTTTAGGCAGCTTGGAAACGCTGATGAATATTAAATATGTTGGTTATATTCTTCATATTTAGTTGAATGCCATTTTTATTCATTACACTTTTAACTGAGTGTCATTCTATTCATTGCATGGCTTTTTATTTTTCAGTTGTTACATATAGTACATAGATTTGAATTTTTATTTTTATATGAATGGTTTGACATTAATCAGGATTCTTTTAAAGAAATTTAGCTCCTGCAGGCAATATTGTTGTTCTTATTTACAAAATAATAATTATTATAGTGTTCTTTGAACAGTTTGGATTTACTTTCATTTATTGATGAACTGTTTTCTATGCATGACATTGCATGTACTATCTTCTGGGTGTATACATTTTTTCAAAATTTCAAAAATATTTCTGATTTTAGAAAAACATAAGAAATCATCTTTGTTAGTAAAATTAGTATTTTATGCCAGGAAGATTTTATGGTTTTGGTAATGTAGAATTTTATTTAGGAATCAAGAAAACATAAGCAGGGTTGGAATGGATCAAAGAGGTTTTGAAAATAGAGTAATAGGTTAAACATAAACAACCACCAAAAGTTTACAGAAACTAGATACCCATAGAAACAGATTTTAGATTTCTTACTAGCTTTAGACTGGTTGTACAAATTCACTGCATTAGATTCTTAAGATAACAAAAGTCTAGAACAACTTGACTTTTATATACTCAAACTTGTTAAATTAGAAGAAATACTGTTTGAAAAGGTCATTTCATTCCTCCCTTTACTTGGCTTTATTATAAACTGTAGTCCTTTCTTAAAGACATAGTTACATTACAAAGTCTTTATCTTTTAAAATGTTGATAAACTGCTCAGTGGATTAAGGTCTTAGGTTAGCCATTTGTAGACCATGAGCCCGAGTCTAGCAGGGTTAGCTCAGTGAATTAAAGCATTAGGTTAGCAATCTGTGGACCATGAGCCCGAGTCTAGCAGGGCCTTTGATTTCTCTGTCTGTTTTTACACTGAAATTGCAGTGTTTCGTGAAGTAAGGTAGATTTGGATTTTACAATAACCATAAGGTTATTATATACATACCTTATAGTTTTTGTCGGTTATAATTTTCTTTGGTGTGTAATTCCTTCATACCATACATGTTTTAAAAGTAGGATTGACCACTCAGGGGCTCATTGTCCACATTTAATTATACCTATCGGAATAGGGTCAAGCAGTTTCATTACATTTTACTTTTTATTTTCATTCATTTTTCTATTGGTTTGTATAATATTTTGTATATTTACTAACAATTGATACCTATGAACAGTTTTCAATCAAAAGTGAAAGATAGATATCATATTTATATTACCTTAGTTTTAGATTGCAGTGATGTAGATAGCAGAGTTTAATTTATTTATATTAATGTATGCAAAGTTTATACTTATTCTGTTAGCAGAGAAAACTTTTTTTCTTGATTATTTTTTTGTAGTTTTGATTTCTTTTTATTAAAAGTAATATTTGATTTTCAATATTTTCAGAAAAACATGTTGAACACATTGATACTGAGTTTACCTTGAAAGATACATTATCTGAGAAAGAAAAACAATATGGTGTGTATATAGCTCTCTCTCTCTCTCTCTCTCTCTCTCTCTCTCTCTCATTGAGCCTGAAATTTTCGGTTTTGAATATGAGTGATCTTCTTTCACCTTGACCTTGTTTCTTGCAGAAGAGGAGAAGGAATCAACTTCAGATGAAGACAAAATACAGTCTCCAACTCCTTTTGGTGATTTCATTTTTATCCAATGGAAATATTATTTTGCTCCTGATATATGAACAATTTTACTTACTTAGAATAATGTTGGGTTTTTTTTTCATTTTTTTTTAATATATTGGTTTCATTTGTTTTTGAATAGTTGTGGAAGAAAAAGTAGAGAAACAAGCACCAGTGGTAATCTCCCCTTTGAAGAGCCTCCATTCCTCCGACGGAGAAGAGGCCCGTCTGGAATGTCAGATCACTGGATCACCCAAACCAACTGTCACCTGGTACAAAGAAGGCCAGGTCATCGTTAATTCTGAGGAGTTTAAAATATTCTATGATGAAAACAATCTGTGTTCTCTCTTCATATCTGATGTCTATCCTGAGGATGCTGGGAAATATTCTTTGGTGGCTCAGAATGAACTTGGCACTGCTGAAACAACAGCTGAGCTCTTTGTGGCAGGTATGCAACACTACAAAGATTTCTTGTTTCTGTTACATGAATCGGTCTATTTCCAAGAAAACTAAGTATTGAGATGCATATTTAATTCTATAATGACATTATTGTTGGGGTAGCTCTCGAAAGTTATTTATTTCCGTTTCAGCACCAGATGAAATTTTGGAGGATGACTCTATTGCCCCAGCTTTCACACAAAAACCGAAATTCCAGACTGCCTCCATCAGTGAAACTGTGACCTTTGAGGCTACTGTTGTAGCTAACCCACAACCAGAAATTCGGTGGTCCAGGGAAAACACTGAATTAGTTCCAACTGACAAAGTGAAAGTGACAATCGATCAGAATGGCAACATCTATCACACCACGCTGACTCTGTCAGAGGTAGACGCAGAAGACGCGGGGACATTCAAAGTTCTGGCCACAAATGACCAGGGTGAAGCCAGCATCTCAGTCTCTCTGCTTGTCAAAAGTAAGTCTTCGTGAAAGAAAGATAGAAATAAAGAACATCTAAAATTCACATCCATGAGTGTGTCTAGCTACTAAATTTTTTTCTGTGTATTTCAGAACCAGAGGGACCACAAAGGGTTGACTTCAGAGACTCATTAACAACAGAAGTGTAAGCATCATTTAGTACTTTTATTTTTATCATATACCAAGAGGTTCCTTATGATAAAATTACAGAGTAACAAGAGAATATTTATGGAATTAATTCTTTTTATATTCAATACAGAGAATGAGTGTGATCCACAAGTCCATTAGTCAGAGTGCATGTGTCAGTGGACTTGTGACTTGTTTGATTCCTGGTTCTGTAGATTCCTTACTTTATATGAGTACTTAACAGCACAAAATTACCCGTAGACGTTAAATCGAAAGAACAAGAATTCATCAGTGAACTGTTCATCAAGAGTTTTTACATGTAATTCAGCAATATAGAATTAAAAACTAGTCATTTTATTCCATGAATAGTGCTTCTCGCTATATTATGCTACAATTAATTTCCCTCATATATTTAGGAATCTACAGTAACACATCTTTTTGCAATAAGTCCCATTTATATTTCAATTGTCAGTTTTCCAAGCATGATTTTGAACCGTGTTGAAGATTTTAGAACAGATGCATCTTCTGTTTTGAAAAAATCAAAGTGTTGAATTTGAAATTTCTTTCTACCAGTACAGAATTGGATATTAATTAGAATTTGCTATCTACTAATGATTATGAATTTCAACCATTGTTAACATGTTCTTTGCTTTTGACCTCTGCATGACCTTATTTCCTCGCTTACCCTGTACACAGGCAGACTAAGGTGGGCATTAAATATCAGGCAGAACAGATGGACTTCAGAACGCTATTAAAATCCACTTCAGTCAAGTCCAAGTAAGTTTTCGTCCCAAAAAAAAAATTTTTAAAAATAATATTTTTTATACTTAGTTTAATTAACCCCAGGAGATTAGGTACAGGTTTGCAACAAAAGCTGTTATCAAATTGTTTTATCTGGATATACATGGCATTACTTTATATTTGTGTAAAATGAAGCAGTAATATTTCTACTGGAAACCAACCAATGAAATGCATCCAAATGTCTCTTTCTCTTTTTGCATGGTGTTTGATAATGGCATGATCAGTTTGAGAGCATGTTTCACCATCTCACTAAGACTTCCACGCCTGATGTTTTTGTGTTTCTTCATTTTAACAGGAAATTCTCACAGGAAGTTACAGAAGAAACTACCCAAGAAATTGTAGAAACTGAACAAGTGGACTTCCGGGAAGTGTTGAAAAAGGTCAGTGCTGAAAACAAAGTGTGGAAAGTGTTGCTGAATCGGACTTCTTCCAAAAATTGTTTTGCTGAAGCATCAATCCTATTTATACCCCCCGAATGAAGTTCTGGGGGGTATATAGGAATCACTCTGTCCGTCCGTCCGTCCGTCCGTCCGTCCGTCCGTCCGTCTGTCTGTCTCCAGATTCGTGTCCGGGCCATAACTTCTTTGTTCTTTGACATAGGCATACCATATTTGGCACACAGGTGGATCACCATGAGACGATGTGTCTGGTACCTTCATGACCTCTATATGACCTTACCCTTGACCTTAATGTCAAAATTAAATGTTTTTTTACAATGGATTCGTGTTTGGGCCATAACTTCTTTGTTCTTTGACATAGGCATACCATATTTGACACATGAGTGTATCACCATGAGACGATATGTCATGTACCTTCATGACCTCCATATGACCTTGACCTCAAGGTCAAAATTAAACATTTTTACAATGGATTCATGTCAGGGCCATAACTTCTTTGTTCTTTGACATAGGCATACCATATTTGATACATGAGTGTATCACCACGAGACAATGTGTCATGTACCTTCATGACCTCCATATGACCTTGACCTCAAGGTCAAAATTAAACGTTTTTACAATGGATTCGTGTCAGGGCCATGACTTCTTTATTCTTTGACATAGGCATACCATATTTGACACATGAGTGTATCACCATGAGACGATGTGTCAGGTACCTTCATTACCTCTATATGACCTTGAACTTTCACCTCAAGGTCAAAATTGATTATAGGGTTTTGACATAGTCATACCATAAGACATGGATGTATCACCATGAGACTATGTGTCATGTACATTCATGACCTCTTTATGACCTTGACCTTTGATCTCAAGGTCAAAATTATAGGTTTATACCATGGATTTGTGTTCGCACTATATCTTCCATTTTCTTCTACAAAGGCATACTATATTTTTACACTCAGGAAAGAGGTAATTTATGCCTATTAACAACACCCTTTGGGAGATTGGGGTAAGCAGGGGGCATTCTTATTGAGCATTGCTCACAGTACCTCTTGTTTGTTTTAAAAGTGCCTGTTCTTTTTGGTGCCAAAGTCTTCTGAAACTATCAGGTTAAAAGCATTCATTGTAAGTTATACTGATATGATGGCATAATTATTAGTGATCAATTATGCAAAGAAAAAGGGAAGAAAAATATATATTCATAATGAAAAATAGAAACATCTTTAAAATATCCTCAATCATTCCACAAATCACAGTTACATCAGTGGATCCAAGATATCACAAAAGGATAATCAAATGAAGGTTCAGACAATGTTTTTATGTTATTGCAATGAAACTTGAAAGAAAAATGGTATGATAGAAAACCCATGGGTTGCCCCCCCCCCCCCCCCCCCCCCCCCCTCTCTCTTAAAATTGCTTAGCTGGTGGGTGCAGGCTAGGCCCACACTCCTGAATTTTGCATAGAATATAAGAAGAAAGAAATCGGTTCTGAATAACATGATTATGGGTTCCTGTAGATCTATTTCAGCATTAAATACATTGCAATATATGAATCTAACTCTTTCAGGAATAAAAATTTGAACAAACGTTACTTTATTTTCATTACATCAGTTTTACATCCTGTCCTCAAGCATCCTCAAACATCTACAAGTACATGTACATATATATAAAGCAACTTCTGATCTTGACACTACTTGTATGAATTTAATCATTTATGTTTGACCGCAATCTAAATCTACATGAACTTATTGCAGACTGTCACTTCACCACAATTTGTTGTCATTATTGAGGACCTCAAAACTGAGGAAGGCTCTGAGGCAAAATTCATGGTCAAGGTTCGAGGTGAACCAACTCCAGAGGTCATGTGGTTCCATGAGAACGAACCAATCAAAGACGATGACATCTACAAGATCATGGCTGGTGAGGAGGGTGAAGTAGTCCTGTATCTGCCTGAGGTGTTCATAGAGGATGCCGGTGTATACACGGTGAAAGCTGTCAATGAGGCCGGCGAAGTCTCCTGCTCAGCAATCCTCACAGTTCTTCAAGGTGAGTTGATTTACTCATTGAGTTTGTAGCATACCTGTAAATCAGAAAGCACCAAAGAGATAGAAGTGGAGGAAACGCCTTCTGTATAATGGGTATTTCCTGCAGGTGGAAATTTTGTGACTTGATGATCCCAAGATATATTCTGCATTTCCAATTTCTGCAGTTGCAATATACCTATATATTCTTATAGGTATATTGCAAGTTTTATTTTTGTGGATTTTTCCTGTCTGCAAAATTCCACACAAAAAATGGACAACCACAGAAAATACCCATAATGCAATATTTTGGAATGTTGTATATTCATGAACTTTCACCCTTAGGGAGGAAAGAAACATTATCTTGAAAGTTTAGAAATTGATGAAAAATATCTTAAGTATTTTAGAAATTGTTGAGGGAAGATTACCCATTCTTCATTTTGCAGAGGAGCTGGAAGATACAGAAGACATCAAGGAGACACCTAAAGCAGAGTCAATCGAGGAAACACCTGCGAAACCGTTCACAATGCCAGATGCTGAACAACTGGACTTCAGAGCTGTACTCAAAAGCAAAGTGTAAGTTCTGTTTTATCATGCTTTATCTTTAGTTATAGTATTAACAAATCACCAAGTATCCTTATTATATTCAGAGTATTGACTATGATACTACATTATTGTATTTTTGTAATGTTATCAAGAGATGTAAATTTAAGATTTTCTATCCTTATTTTAATATGAATCATTTGATTGTATAGCATACAGCATGCCTCCCATGTAAAAATGTCACTGTATGCTCTTCTTTGCATGCAATTTATAGCAAGACCAAATCGAACGAGAGCTTTGAAACTGAACAGCTGGATTTTAGAAGTGCGCTTAAAACTAAAGTGTAAGTCATACCCGGTGATGGAATCTGTGATGAATTTTCTGAATGATTGTCATTTTTTGAGTTTTATTGACCAGCTAAAGTTAAATATTTCATAAACAACTCTCTGTTCCTCATCAGGAAAACAAAGGCAAACCAAGAATTTGAGTCAAAACAACTCGACTTCCGAGGTGCTCTCAAATCAGAGCATGTGTAAGTTTCCTCGTTAAACTCTTAATCCTGTGGATTGTATTGGGATAAAACTGTCAGTTAATTTTTTTTTGTAAATCAATCTGTAACAGTTTTTGGCTTGTTTTGTATTCATACTCCCACAATTAACAACAGTAGATATACATATAAGACATATATTCCTCCTTTGACAGTGTGCCATTTAACAGATTTTGGACTAACAACAGCCTTCAGTTTTGTACATATACTTATAGCATGCTTACATTATGTATATTCTAACAGACAAACCAAAGTGAACCAACAGTTTGCGCATGAACAGTTGGACTTCCGAGATGCTATCAAAGCTCGCCATGTGTAAGTCAACCACTGTTCTGGTTAGGTGTACTGTTGTCATTTAATCTAGACGTTTAAAAAAGACGAAAAATAATCCATGTTAAGAAGTGTGTAGGCAGGGGACAATTTTTTACTGAGTGTAACACTGACTTGGCTAGGAGGAGATAAATATTATCATCAAAGGTCATGATAAGCTTATACACGCATGAAATAGTTTGATCACATCATAAGATGTTCATGCAGTGCATGGTATGTGTTTTGCATGTCTTCCAGGGAAACTAAAGTCAACCAGCAGTTCCGGCATGAACAGTTAGATTTTAGAGAAGTCTTAAAAACAGAGACTGTGTAAGTACCACTAAGAGTGTGTGAGATTGTTGTATTAAGATGTGTAAGTACCATTTACAGTGTGTGAGATTGTTGTATTGAGATGTGTAAGTACCATTCACAGTGTGTGAGATTATTGTATTGAGATGTGTAAGTACCACTAAGAGTGTGTGAGATTGTTGTATTGAGATGTGTAAGTATCATTCACAGTGTGTGAGATTGTTGTATTGAGATGTGTAAGTACCACTAAGAGTGTGTGAGATTGTTGTATTGAGATGTGTAAGTACCATTCACAGTGTGTGAGATTGTTGTATTGAGTTCTTCATTTGAATGACACCTTTTAATGCATGCTGTCTGCTTTTGCATGTTCACAGTGAGACCACATTTAATCAACAATTTCCTCATGAGCAGCTGGATTTCAGATCAGTACTCAAAGCCGACCGGTAAGGCACAGTGAGAGGGGTCTATTGTAAGACTACAGTGAGAGGGGTCTGTTGTAAGACTGCTGTTTAAGTCTGTAATTCTGACAATAACATGTGCCCAATCTTCTGTTTGCAGTGAATCCAGTGAAGAAATCACCCAAGAAGAGACTGTCATTGAGGTTTCCAAGAAACCAGAGGAGGAGGTACCTCAGGTGTCCCAGATAGAGGAAGTAGAACTGGTGGCTCCTAAATTTATCACCAGAATTGACGACATCAAAGTGGAAGAAGGAGAAGAGGTCAAGTTTATTGCCAAGGTCACAGGCACACCCACTCCTGAGGTCACATGGCACCATGACAATGAGGTCATCAAAGAAGACAGTGATATATACAAAGTGTTGCCAGGAGAGGAAGGGGAGGTCACTCTATTGCTTACAGAGGCCTTTCCTGAGGATTCGGGTGTTTACACTGTCACTGCCTCAAATGCCGTCGGACGGGCGGAATGTACAGCCATGCTGACTGTCTCTGGTAAGCAATTAACGCATTCATTTGCATTTTAGGTATAAGGATATCTATTTCAGAAAGTGGATTACTAAAATGACAGTGTCTCTTTCTGTAGAATTAATTGAAGATGAAGAACAGGTTCCAGAAGAACAAGTTGAGTTGATTGAAAGCAAAGAAATTATTAAAGAGGAGGCAGCTGTCAAAATACAGGCAATGTTCCGAGGATACAAGGTTTGCATTTACAAACTACACCAGTGATATCACACATGTAGAAACATTTACACATCACACCAGTGATATCACACATGTAGAAACATTTACACATCACACCAGTGATATCACATGTAGAAACATTTACACATCACATCAGTGATATCACACATGTAGAAACATTTACACATCACACCAGTGATATCACACATGTAGAAACATTTACACATCACACCAGTGATATCACATTTATAAACATTTACACATCACACCAGTGATATCTCATGTAGAAACATTTACACATCACACCAGTGATATCACATGTATAAACATTTACACATCACACCAGTGATATCACACATGTAGAAACATTTACACATCACACCAGTGATATCACATGTAGAAACATTTACACATCACACCAGTGATATCACACATGTAGAAACATTTACACATCACACCAGTGATATCACATATATAAACATTTACACATCACACCAGTGATATCACATGTATAAACATATACACATCACACCAGTGATATCACATGTATAAACATATACACATCACACCAGTGATATCACACATGTAGAAACATTTACACATCACACCAGTGATATCACATATATAAACATTTACACATCACACCAGTGATATCACACATGTAGAAACATTTACACATCACACCAGTGATATCACACATGTAGAAACATTTACACATCACACCAGTGATATCACACATGTAGAAACATTTACACATCACACCAGTGATATCACATGTAGAAACATTTACACATCACACCAGTGATATCACACATGTAGAAACATTTACACATCACACCAGTGATATCACACATGTAGAAACATTTACACATCACACCAGTGATATCACACATGTAGAAACATTTACACATCACACCAGTGATATCTCATGTAGAAACATTTACACATCACACCAGTGATATCACACATGTAGAAACATTTACACATCACACCAGTGATATCACACATGTAGAAACATTTACACATCACACCAGTGATATCACATGTAGAAACATTTACACATCACACCAGTGATATCACACATGTAGAAACATTTACACATCACACCAGTGATATCACACATGTAGAAACATTTACACATCACACCAGTGATATCACACATGTAGAAACATTTACACATCACACCAGTAATATCACATGTAGAAACATTTCTATCCTAGCATCAAGTCCAACATCACATCAACATGTGTTTTTATAACCGTGAAATGGTCAGGGTATATGGCGTTATCCTTTTCTGTCCATCATTTCATCACTTTGTCATTCTGCTCTTGTGTCATTCCATCATAGTTTTCCAGACTGTTATATTCTAATTTTGTTTCATTTCCTTTCAGTGTTATTTTCACATTATTGGACTATCAAACTTGAATATCAGCGGGGGGCATTTATGTCATACTGATCCTTTGTTGAACTGAGTCATAATGAGCTTGCAAATTTATTAATTTAACAGGCCAGAGAGGAGGTAAAGGACATGAAAGAGACCAAGGAACAGCAGGAAGTTCCCACATTTGAAGCTGATACGACCTTTGACATTAGTGACATCAGCACTGACACAGAGATTACAGCTCATCTTCCTAGAGAAGACCAATCACAGGATACACAGGTAGGTCATGACCTCTGTCACATGCACAGTCCAATGTCATCAATTATATACTCTAAAAATCATTTCATAAGTGTATCCTGAGCACTAATCATATCAAACAGATAAAAGAGATTTTAAAGAGATTATCTTTAATACAAGTGAAATTTTTTTGATTGACTAATGATTTCTTTAAAAAATATCAAAACTTAACTCTGAGCACTTAGAATGTAGAATAATCTAGTACTTGTCAAACTGATAGTATATATCAGCAGGTTAAATTCTCAGTGTAGTACTAGTATAGTTGTAGATGTTTTAACGATATCTAGTAAACAACATATCTGTATTATAATTAATCAGCAACAGAGATGTAAACTAAGTAGGAAATCATTTTTGTTGAGCTAAGTTTGAAATGGAAGTTTTAATTGGCTGATGCGCACAAGTTTTAACATTATGGATGATTTAACAATTAAAAGCTAACATAACGATTAAATCAAGAGTAGCTATCTTAACATAAATAATCAGGGCTCTAATTGAGTAACTTTCAATAGCTGGAGCTGCAAATACTTGTAGGTGATGGCTAACTAATTCTGTAAATGTTTTGGTTTGGCTAGATTTTCCCAACATATACTCGATTTTATTTTCATAAGCATGGATTGCTAAAAAAAATTTATTTTGTTTGATGTCAGAGAAAGTTTTATTCAAAACTCTGCAACTGAAAGTTGGCATGACAATTTTGGCATGAATATTTTTGTTCTTTAAAATTTTACCCCAGAATGTTTAACTTTGCAAACATTTGACTGCAAAGCAATAATCACCAATGGTATGAACAAGAAGGCAACACAAAAAAATTAAAACTTTGGTTTATGATTTGATTAATCATTGTTGCTTTCTTGTTCTGTATATGTTTGCAGCTGTCTGCATGGTTAGCCGTAATTGTTTATTAGTGTTTGTTTACCACCTCACAGCAGCATTTGCATGCACACAGCAGCAATGACTACGATGTAGGCACTAAAGTCTATACCTGGAGGCTAGAGAGCACACCTCAAGACAGCTTTCCTCAATATGACACTTATTTGTTCAAGGAGGAACTTATTGTTACTGGCTCAGAGAGTGAGGATCAAGGATATCTTCCATCTGATGAGGAAGGTGAAAGGACCAAGACTGCAGAGGATGAAACTTCCACCTGGCATATAACAGGGGAAGAAGAAGAACCTCCTGCACTGCCTTCCACATCTGCTCCGGAGCTTACAACAGACTCCACTCTGCTCTCCAGCAGACCCGATAGGACATCAGAGGACTTCACATCCATACCAAGCTCCACTATACCCGAGGGCACAGATGAAGCATTCACTTTTGTAACAGCAGAAGATCTTCCAGAAAAACCTGTTGAGGAAGAGTTTACCATTCTCAGCAAGGAGGATATTCCACCTCTAGATCTTCAACTGGGAATTTCATCTTCTGATGAAAAAGAGGGATCTGAAAAATCCTACCCTGAGGACTTCACTAGTTCTGATGAGGATGACAGCTCAGCTGAAAAACGTCTAGCAACTGAGGAAGAAAAGAAATTACTTGCCAAGCAAGATGGAATAGAAAAAGACAAAATTCCTCAAGAGAAACAAGACACAGGCGAAAGATCAGAGGAGTCTTCAACTTCAGAAGAGTCTGAAGGAGAAGATGGCTTTGTGAAACCTTCAATGCCAGACATTGTTCCCAAAGATTCCAACATTCTTGACAGGAGTTTTTCAAGTGAATCTGATGAAGAAGAGAAAGAACAAATAAAAGTTAAAGGTGTTCCATTACCTGATGGTTACAAAATGCCAAAAGCATCTTCACAGAAGGAAATTTCAGTGCCTGAAAAAGAACTTGAACAGCATCTCATTGAGGAGGAAATTGTTGTTCCATCAGAGGACAAACCAGATTTTGCAGGTCAAGTGATATCAGAAAAAGACACCATTCTTCAATTGGATAAGAATATCAAGGACAAATTTGAGGGTTTCATTGAGGAAGGAAAAGATCATGGACCAACATCTATGGTGGACAAGGTCAGTCTTTGGGATGAGGAAAGTGAGGATGAAGAAAGAAAACTTGTCCGAAAATTCTCTCCATTTGAAAAGTCAATGGATGAGCAACCTGTGAGTGATATCATCATTGAGGAAAATGAGGAAGATGCAATTAAACCTGATTTCAAACAGCAGGTTTCATTAGAGGAGAGTCAACCACCAGAGGCTGGGTTAATCACCCAAAAAGATTTGAAGGAAGGTGGTAAAGAAGGAAATAAGGAGTTGGTGGATCTATCTTTTGACAAGCTGTTGCAATCACCCACAGAAATGTCAGAAGAAAGAGAAATTGAGGAAGAATTTGAACAGCCTGAGTTGTATCAAAAGGACAGCTTTGCTCCAGAATTTGAAGTCAAACCGAAGGACATTTTCCATGCTGAACAGTATGATCTGTTTAGAGGTGTGCCAGAAAGAGATGAAGATTATGAGGAAGTTAGCATTGAGGAGGAAGAAATCATTGAGGAGGAAGAGGTTCACGATGAATTCATGGGTAGAGAATACATACTAGAGAATATTCCAGAAGAGGAGTCATTTGAAACTTCAGAGAATGAGGGATATACAGGAGAGGACCAACAGCTGAGCCCTGAGGAAACACGAACGAAACCAAGCAAAGATCAAACTTCTGAGGTAGGCCATTAACATAGAAGTGTAGCTTAGACAAATCAGAGGGTGGTTAGAGGATTCAGACAAAGGCAGCAAAACACTCACACAAATACCAATTAGTAGATATTAACATCAGTCTCTTTGGTAAGTATTGTACAGATATATATTCATGTGTATTCCAGATATATAATGTGTATAAATATATATACGTCTTCACAAAGCTTTGGCTTATATCACTGTTTTGTCTTTTAACCTTCAAACAAATGGCCCTCAAGCATAATCTCTGTCCTCCCTGTATGTGTTTATTCAAATGTTCCATTATGTATACATTTTTGTGATTATAATTGACTTTCAGGTATTTTCAGAAACATTAAGCATGAAATGATCCCTATTTTGAACAGCAGTATGAATAGATAGAGGGTGGTTTTTGTCTTTTTGTGGTGTACCCATTGGATAATCTTTACTTTTGCATGAGTTTTACCCCTTTGAATATTACGGTTTGGGGTTGAAATTTTTTCCCCTTTTTTATTTCCTTAATCCTTAAACATAGTGGATACTTTTGTTGAATAAACTGCCTATGGTTTCATTGTAAAAATCTGAATGACAATTTGCCAGGATGTGGAGGCTGCACTGACCCTGACGGAGGATGAGGAGCCCACCTTCTTGCGAGAACTCTCTGACCAGGAAGTGACCGAGGAAGACACAGTGACCTTCATTATACAAGTCAGCGGCACTCCATTCCCAGAAATCACTTGGTAGGGTCAAACTCAGAAATCTGTACATGTATTTTCATTGAAGAATCATTGAATTTTTTTAATATTCCAAGATTAGTTTTATGCCATGAAAGAAACAAAGCAGATGTGAAGTGTAGGTATCCTTATAGATCAATTGTACTAGTACATTGAACCTTGTTTTGATGTATTTAAGATAGAGGAGAGCCGTATAGTTTGTGATTATATTCAGAATATTGGAATTAAATTTTAGTGAGCTCTTCATTTTAATGAGGTAGAATATTTAATGGTCTGGTGTAACAACATGTATATAAGATCTCACCAATCCTGAGAACCATACTAATATTGCCAAAATTAAATCCTTGCCAAAAATTCCAATTAAATTGTATACAAGTATATCGTAAAATCCAAAAGACTCTATAGTATCTCTCAGATCAATTTTTATTTTATATGAAACAGGTACAAGGATGGAGTTGAAATTAAATCAGATGACCATTTCAATACTGAAGTTCGAGGAAACTTTGCCTCTCTCATTATCAAAGATGTCATCATTGACGATGATGCAGAATATGCTGTAAAGGCCAGCAACAAAGCAGGCTCAAAGACCAGTAAAGGAGAACTCTTTGTCAATCCCTCTGGTACGATGTTTACACAAGACGGTTTACCAAGTTAGATAGTAAAGGGCTCCGATTTTGAGGCTTTTCAAATCCTAAATGACTTCACAAAATTTATTTCCTTTTATTGTAGGTGAGGCACCATCCATCCTCTCGAGAATTGAAGACATTGAGGTGGAACCAAGTGCTCCGATTGTCCTTGAATGTCAGGTCAAAGGTCATCCAAAGCCAAAGGTCACCTGGTTGAAAGATGGAGAAGAAATATCAGGTCCACAGTATAGGTAGGAAAAACTCCATGATAATTCACCTTAGCAAAAAAAATACCTGTGATGAAAGCCATTGAATTTATTCTGAAAGTTTGTTGATTTTGATTAGTTCTTATTCATGAAATTTATAATTGTTAGATGGAGATACATAATATGTTGTTATGTTACTGATAAGGTTGTGACGTTTACATAGGGTGGACTACGTTAATATGTTACTAATAAGGTTGTGACATTTACATAAGGTCAACTACATTGATGTGTTGCTGATAAGGTTGTGATGTTTACATAAGGTCAACTACATTAATATGTTGCTAATAAGGTTGTGACGTTTACATAGGGTCAACTATGTTAATATGTTGCTGATAAGGTTGTGACGTTTACATAGGGTGGACTATGTTAATATGTTGCTGATAAGGTTGTGACGTTTACATAGGGTGGACTATGTTAATATGTTGCTGATAAGGTTGTGACATTTACATAGGGTGGACTATGTTGATATGTTGCTGATAAGGTTGTGATGTTTACATAGGGTGGACTATGTTGATATGTTGCTGATAAGGTTGTGATGTTTACATAGGGTCAACTATGTTAATATGTGGCTGATAAGGTTGTGACATTTACATAGGGTCGACTACGTGGATGACATTGTGTCGTTGGAGATTGCAGCGGCTGAAATAGAGGATGAGGGGGAATACACTCTCAGTCTCACCAACGAGAAAGGTGTGGCTTCCTGCTCCTCAATGGTCATGATACAACTCGACAAGCCGGTGATCACCCACCCACTGTCAGACGTGACAGTGTCTGCTGCAGATACAGCCAGGCTGCAATGTGAAATCATTGGTCGACCAACACCTGACGTAGTGTGGCTGGCCAATCAGTCGGTCATCGAGGAAAGCCCCAAATACCGCATGAGTTATGACGGAACTACCGCAGTGTTGGAAATTCACGACACCGGATTTAATGACGCTGAAGTGACATATACGTGCAGAGCTCAAAACCATGCTGGGACATGTGATACTACGGCTCATGTCGAATTACAAGGTATTTTATAATAACCAGAAGTTATCTAACGGACAGCAGACTAGTGTGGCATTATATCTATTATGATTTCATTCTCTTTTGAGCTGAGGCTTCTTTTTTTTTATGTAGGAGTGAAACACACTTTTGAATACCAGTGATATACTATTAGCAATTGGATCAACATTAACAAATTTTTATTCATGTGAAACATTTTTGTGTGTGTTATTTAGTTTTGTAGAGAAATTTCATTTTATCAATGGTGTGTTTCACATCCATATTTGCAATAAAATCCCGTCATCTGCTTGAGTCCTGCATGAGAGTTCATCCTTGTCTATTGTGATCCATGCTGAGTGTTTTATGCTTTGTAAGATTGTGTGAATTGAATTGCAGTTATTTACACCTGAGAAAGAATCTCAGATTTAAGGAAAGAGAACTCTTTGATTGGCATCAAAGTTTTGTGTTGTTGATTTTCCTATACAAGTTCAAGTTGTGGCAATTGTTGAATTTTTTGTCTAATTTTTTTTTTGGACACACGTAATCTGCATGCTATATTTATGTGCTTATGATGTATAAGGTCATATATGATATTAACAATCAACAATTTATTCTTTTCTGAATTTTTCCCCCCTGCATTTTTCATGACTGATCAATATGTATGCACTGTAATCCAGTTTAACTAACATGTATCTTTCTGTAGAAATAGTAAATCATACCTATCAAATTGATAACTGATGAAGGACTACCCCTGTAGTGTGCATGATTTTCAACCATTAGAGAATATGCAAAGATAGTGAGTCTACTGAATTTCTTGTAGCATAATTCATACTGACATTCCTGATTTTGAGCAAATTTATACATATTTCTTGTTCCATTAATGACATTCCACAATTTTTAGCAAATATTGAATTTATTATATTTACAGAGTTTACATTTTTCACCTTTTTGGACTTTTTCCAACATAGATAATTATGTAGTCAATATCTGTTCAAAACAAATGAATACAGATTTTGTCTTAGTATGTTGCATGAATGAGTGTGTTTTGTGAGGCATTAAACCTGCATTAGGATTTTTATCGGAATTCAAAAGTACAAAAATTAAATTTTCTGAAGTCAGTTTATGAGAAAACATTGTTTTATAGATTTGTTATCAGTGAACTAGTTTGTCTACCATGAAGGAATAACAAGTCTTATTAACTACCTCTACTGTTACACAGAAATGTTTGATGTCTTTTTGAGTTTGCATGAAAGAAATGTCATCTACTATGCAGATATTGACAAATAAATAATTTTTAAATATTGCTGACGTGCATGTTAATTCTTTTCTGGTCAGACTTGGAGTCTGGGGCACCTTGCAGTTGTGAGAAATATGAGGCCATCAGCTTACACTGTTTCACTGCAGTATGGAAAATAATGACAATAGAAAATTTAATCTTTAAACTAAATAAATTATGTTCCTCTCTTATTTAATTGAAGCAATATCACATTGCACCTTTGTTTGGTTGCAAATGGGTTTATTTTGCTCTGATGGCAAGTTGCATGACAAATGGGCAAGCCTTCTTGTGTATGAATGCAAATTTTTCATTGAAAACAGTTATTATTTTCCATTTGCTTTGATGTCAAACATCTTTTGTCAAATGTGCAATATTTTGGACAGTGTGTCCCACCCCTGAGGTTTCCCTGGTGATGTGCTTCACCTGAGATACCTTGATGACACTCAAGATTAATGTTCACCTTATCAGAGCCTGGGTCACCCCACAATTCTTTTCTTCTACAGGCAGTCTATACAATGTAAATTGAAATTTAAGTAAACTTTTTCAATTATTGTTAGATCATTATCCCCATCTGAGAGTGAATATTGTTCACAACTGTGTGACATAGCACGGAATTGACTCTGCACACCTGAGTGATATTTTATTATGATTAACCACCAAAGCCTAGGCCATAAGGTGTATTTATGTACACAATCTGCCTTTTAATGTAGTTGGGGATATTTAGATTTTGTTGCCTGGATATGAATCATCAAAGGGGTCCCCCCCATCTAAAAATATTTTGAGGCTCTAGAGGAATGGGTCTATTTAATTGTTCCTTGAGGCTCTAGAGGAGGGGGATTCAGGCTTGTATTTCGTCTGCATAATATCATGTTGAACAGGAAAATTTCTTCAGGATATGCTGATAGGCATAAACTCAGTGGAATGCTGATAAATCATATCAATTGAAGCATGTTT